>NW_027491423.1:0-136207 GCF_021521415.1 Bidens hawaiensis | reverse complement strand
CATACCTCTTCAAATGACATAATAACTTTTATAAAATGTGGGTAAGTACAAAAAATGGTGGGAAAGCTCTTAGATAAAAATAAGTTTCCCAATACTTTTTCTACCTTAAGTTACATATATCATATTTCATTTAACATTGATATATATGCTTGTTAATCATCTTATTCTAAAAATTTAAAGTGTATATAGGCTATATCATGATAAATTTGTGTAAGCAGCCAACCTATCCTACTTTGTTTTTAAAAGCGAAATTCAAACTTACGTGCACTTTTTATTAAAAAGAAAAGGTTAATAAATATATTTTAAATAGTTTTAGCTAAAAACCATATTTTATAACAAGTTTGGAGTTTAGACCGACAATGACAAAAAGATATGAAGTTAAAAATAATATATTTTAAATATTCACGTGTCTATGTGATGATGGAGAACCGACACAATTGTATAAGCTGGCAACCTCTTACCTACGTTGGTCTTAAAAGCGAAATTCAAACTTGGAAGGCATTTTTTATTAAAAAGAAAATGTTAAATAAATATATTTTAAATAGTTTTAGCTAAAAACCCTACTTTATAACAAGTTTGGATCGACAATGACAAACAAAGAGATACGAAGTTAAAAATAATATATTTTAACTATTCACGTGTCTATGTTATGATGGAGAATCGACGTGAATTCGACGGTGATGACACTAAACCAAAAATAATATGTTTTAAGTGAGAAAATTGTTAAAATAAAAACCAAAAAGATCAAAGATAAAAAGTGAATTAAAGAAAAAGAAAAACATAATTAAATTGGACCAATCAGGTGCTGCTAGGTGGACCAATTAGGTCACTGTGGCACCAAGTGGTGGTACTTAAATCTATATATAATTACCGATGCGGTGGTAAACAATCCGATTTTTGATTCGAAATTTGGTTTTACTAGTTTCCTATCATAATTTTTTAAGCATCATATGTCAACTGGAAACTGTGATTTATCTAATTCTGTTGGTTAGCAGGGTATTGACGAGGTTTCAAAGTTTCCCGATAATACATCTCGTGATTAAAAAAACTCAAATACAATATCAACAAGTCAAATGAAACTCGATATCACTTACAAAATTGGCAAAATGATATAGAAGATCAATAAGGCTAAGGAGTATATACCAGTGGGCCCCCACTGGTCCTAGGTGACAGCCACATGGCATACCACCCCTCATTGGCCTCACTGGACCCCCCCCCCCCCCCCCAATTTACCCCTCACGCGTGACCTGAGCCTACCGAGGGCGCTCAGTCACGTCAGTATTAAAAAAACTTATTTAATATATATGTTAATTACATTAACCTTTTCAAACCATTTCAACCCATTTCAACATATTTTTACTATTCTATCCTTCCATATTTCAACTAATTTCAAACACATTTTAACCCAAAATGGATCACAACTTTACCCCGTAGGTAACGCAAGGTGCGACTTTAGCTTTTGACGAATGGATCAAGTATAACGAATACCTCCAACGACAAGGCAATTCAACCCAAACCTTTCATACCGATGAAGATGTTCAACAGGCGGTGACGGAAACCCAACCCGAACACGCGAAAAAAAAATCGAAAAAGCGGAACCCAAACGAAACCCAACCCGAAACCCTTGAACCTCCGGGTCGAGAGAAGGTTAACATGTGGAATACTATCGAAGAAGTCCTTTGGCAAGAGCTTGGGTTAGCGAAAGCGAGAATTCGTCAAAGGGTATTGTTTACAATTTTATAATTTTTTTAAAGATGTCAACTGTTTAAATATGTTTCCGTTTTATATTTTATTTGTATGTTATTAGGTAATGCTCAAACGAGACCGAGTTTTTGGAAGGACGTCACACTCAAATATCATGAAATTTTACAATTCCCGACGTATCGGAGACATGGTTACATAAATGGAAAATGGAGGGAGATGAATAAAAAGGTGGGATGTTTAGCAATCTCTACAACAACGCCAAGGATAATCCAACGAGTGGTAGTAATGACGTCGATATTTACAAGTTGGCAAAATATCGATAGGTTGCCAAACATAAGCATGTCTTCTCTACCCACAAGTTTGGGAAATTGTTCAACTTTGTGCGAAGTGGCATTCGGTGCCGAACGAGGTTGAGTCGGTGAAGCGGACAAAAACGTCCGAAAGTGGAGACTATAGTGCGGGTGGTTCGGATTGTAACACCGCGTAAAATACCCCATAGGATTTAACCAAAAAGGAACTAACTTATAAGTCTAGCGACTTAATATGTTAAATTTGAAAATATGGACTCATCGCGATACGCGACAGGTTGGTTAATACACCCATTACGTATAGCGATGGACTTGCACACAATCCCAGTTTTAGGGCGGTGTAGCGATACGCGATGGCTCAGCCCAAAGGAACATCGCGTAGCGCGATGTCCATGTTAAGTAACTGGGACATGTGTCCAACCACGTGTCAACACGTGGCACGATATGACAGGCCACGTGTCATTCCAGGACAAGGTAGCGTAAAACTACGGCGCTGTGATGCGCGTGGGGTAAGAAAAGCCCATCGCGTATCGCGACGGGGCACAAAATTTGCCTATAAATAGGCATTTATGGGATTAAACCTCATTTCATCCCAAAACACATTCATTTCATACACACACAGCATAGGAAATCGTGCCCGATTGTCGTAGCAAGCCGACGTCCCGTTTTCTCGTAGTTTGTGCAAGTAACAAAGTCCAGAACAAGTTAAGCGAGTAGATAAAGATCCTACCAACAAGTCTTCACTCTTTTTCTTAAGTATTATCAATCCGAATATTCGTGTTAAGGTAGGAGCTACGTTTAAGTTATTTGAGTTATAGGTTAGACATCAATCAAGGCTATGTCCTTTAACCTTGAAAATATTTTATAAACATTCACAAACGAGTTTTCATAAACTTTACTTCTTGATAAAGTAATGTTAACAAAAGATATATTTTGACGGGCATGTAGTAAATTGTAAGGGGGATATCACTAGTAGTGAGTTTCTTGCTTAAGGAAAAGTAATTCGTACAAATCCCAATCAACCGAGGGACTCGTTTACTTACTTGGAGAAACTCAACAACGTGTTATAACCTATTAAGCCAAAGCATGTTATATCAAACGTCACGTAAAACAAAGTGTTTTTAATTACAATCAAAGTAATAAATGATTTCAAGGTTAAGCTTAACAATCATAGCTTAATCAATAAACACCATCCACGTATTTATACAAACCTATTTATGTATAGGTTAATATCATTCTCATATTCAATCAAGGTTTCAAACGCACACCGACGGTACATGTGAATACGTTAACCTTTACAAACAGTCAAAATATATTTATACTCGATAAGATGAACGAGTGTTTGTTTTAACGAGTCAGTCAATGTTTACATGAGATTACGTGATCTCTAAAACATTATAATACAAAGTATAAAATAAAATCAACTCCGACCGAATACACATGTGTCTGGATCCATACATAATTGTTCAACTTGGCCACCGGTTAACAGTCATAACTAGTTCTCCATTAGGGCTACGTGGCTCGGGGAACATTCTTGTGTGTGTAGGGCAGTGGTACATATACCGGAAGTAGAAATATTTCCGCTGAGCTTTTCAAGAAAACTATATTTGTATTGTAACTATTATTCAAATGATTTATAGAGTTATACGTGTTCACCAGCACATAGCTGACGTATTTTTTTCCAACCCATTGTAGGTAATTAAGCATTAGTAGCAATAGCAAGGATTTGAGTCTTTATGAAGATAGTGGCGCGTTACAAGATGGCTCATTTTTTTATATAAAATCCTTGTAATATGAAACACGTATTTTGAAAACCAATACTTGGGTATTTAATTCCAAAGTAAATTTTCAATGTAAATTAATATTATATTCAACCTAAAGTCTTCCGCTAAAATTAACCCATAAACTCTGATATATTTACAAAACAGATATCAACTTGTGGTCACACGCCTATGCCCTAAGTCGGGATGTGACACGGATGCCTGTTGTAACCTCGATCTTAATATGGATTTTAGCAATGATAATCTGGCTGAATTGGAACGTTCGATTGAGAGGAAAGGCAAAGGCAAAGGCAAAGGAAAAGGAAAAGACAAAGGGAAAACGAGTCAACCGACGACTTAAATTTTATAAAGGATGAGTTTACAAGTTTTAAAGAGTTGCAAATTGAAAAGATGAAAATGAGACATAAAATAAGTGAAGAGACGGCCGAGATAGAACGGGAAAAGCTTCGTTTAATGGAGGCCGAGTGGAAAGATTTTGACCTTTTAACGCGAGATCTTAGTCATCTTCAAGGACAAGAGCTCGAATTGGTGTTGGCATTGAAACTAAATATTTGCCAAAAATATAACTTAACATTCTAGTTTTTTTGTTTTAGTTTTTAGTTTTTTATGTTTACTTTTTATTAGTTTTTTTTTCTAGGTTTTTAGTTTATGGTTTGTATATTTTTAATTAACAAGGTTTTTGACCCGCGCGTTGCGCGCGGGTGCTTTTGGTTGATCTCCGAGTCGTGGTCGAACATAGATGGTTATGTAAATGTATGTGTGAAAACTCTGTTGCATGTATATATAAGTAACATATAAGTACATGACGTCATTCTACACTTCTGCTTATAAATAAGAACCAAGGCAAATTAAGAGAAGTGTAGTTTAAACCAAAGTGAATATAACCAACAACAGAAGCATAGTTGTGCATGTTTCAGTATTTGTGGCAAAGTTTTAGAAGGACTCATACATAATATACTACCTTTGATATGCCGACTAATATACAAAAGATGTTTGTTGATGGCATTTTCTACGCATTCGCTACTGTCATGAGGATGCACACATATAAATAGTTGCTAGTCTGAATTTATTAAGGTATCTAATATTGTATATTTAAGGGTTTATCTGTCGCACGTACATGAACATCAACGAACAGGTAGCATAGGTCTTGTTGTCTGGCGTGAGGTATCCGGGATCCATTTCTTTAGATTCTCATTTCAAGAAGAGGTATGACCTGTGTATAATAAAAGATGGATACATTATATGTGATGATAGAGTCCATAACTTAAAACTCTAATATGCACAGAAAACAAGACAACTTACAAAAACACCATAAGCAACTTACAATATATTCCAGAAAATAAGTAAAATGAAACCTACATAATCCAAAGACAGCTAAAATTAAACCGACATTACACATTCAAGCAAATGACTAATTTAAAGCCTACATTATCCAAACACAATCAAGCAGATAACTAAAATTGGTGACTTTAAACCTAACTACACACAACACAATTAGTAACTAAATCATACATCAAATATTAAAATAGAACAATCATAATTAGCCTCGAGCTGCTGCAATATCTAGCTTTAATAATTCATATTATGCTTCTAACCTTTAATTGCCAAAATTACCATTGCAAACCAATTTTATTTTAACTATCTGAAAAAAGTTGTAGCATGTGGCTTTCAAAGAATCAAAGGTGAAAACTCAACCTTACTAAAAATACCAAACAGTTAGATTGGTTCTAGTGGTAGCAAATGCCTGCACTGATTTCAACTTATTTATACAAAAAATGAAAACCATACACAAAACAGATGTCTACTAACCTGATTCTCAATCTTTTGGTAAGTTTGACCAACGAACCAAGTCATATGCAACATTCTGCAAATAAAGCAAGTTATAGTCAACCCTCATATAAGATGATACACAGGGCTATAAAGGTGACTCGCCTAATCGACTAAATTAAACAAAGTGAAACAAAATTTAATCTCACCTGAACGAAAAACAGACTTGAAGGGAAAACTAATCGACCAAAAACGAACTAAGAAGCAACTCTCTGAATAAGTGTACATGCATCGTTACCGAACCAACAAAAACCATTCAAGAGGTGCAAATAAAGTTAACAAAATTTAAAAAAATTATCACTAAAGGAGGCTCAGGATAATAAACTATCATCATAGCCTTAAACATACGAAATGTATCATCATTAACGCCGACTCGGAAACAACCGATGGTCGGTCGACAGGCGTTGTTCTCGCCGCCTAGGGTTCCTAAATGGTACCCGGAAACGAGAGACCATAACTTAGAATCGCCATCTATCGCTGCCATTGACTGCCGAAAGGGCCGCCGGTAACAACAGGACAATACCTCATGTAAGGCCCCGTTACCGGTGCCTCACATTTGGACGTTGGATTTACTCATAAACACAGTTCTAAATATCAATGTTAATTAAAACATTCGCGGAATATAAAAACTTTCATAAAACACTTCATAATCAAACCATAACTTGTCTTAAAACAACAACTCGTCTTTCAAAATAAACAAAACATTAAACTTAAACATCTTGAGTCTTCCGATGACAGCCTCTTATTCAATGCCACGTGTCCCCTCAAGCGAGCTGCCTCATTCTACTCACCTGCGTGCATACTAAAGTCAGCTACGCTGAGTGAGTTCTAGTTAATCACGTATCGTATAATACATACACTTACCTTCAATTATGCATCCGAAGATACATAATATTTACTTTACTAACTTACTTTCATTACATAAATTCATATATACAGTCATACTTTATTACTTTCATACTATATAATTACTGTCCATTCTATCTTTGATATTATTAGGGTCTGGTCCCTCTTTCTTCATCTTCGTACATACTGTCTTTACATACCCATAACATACATACTTTCTTTAATCATTCATGCATATTCATATATTGTACATATATCTATCATACACATTCATCTATCATAATCATACCTCCCTTGTTAGCACGTGCAATATCCGAAGATCGTTCACATGCCGACAAGCTTTTGTTCACATTTAAGATATACATACATAACATATAAACCACATAGGGCATACACTTACCAGTTAAGGTAAGTGTATTAACTATCACATCGATTATGCACACAGCCCCGAAAACATAACAAGGAAATGGGGCTAGAAACTCACCTGAATGCGGTTACGTTCACTGTTTATGGTAATCCCTTTCTTGAGCTGTGCACGGCTAACTGTATAATATGTACATGTATTAATTAACTATTGCTACTCATATCGTATTTTTATCTTTATATAACCCACAACGAACTGGGGTCCGGGGGCAGCGCCCCTGGCAACGGGGTTCTATGGGCGGCAGCCCCTAGCAGGGTCCAAGGGGCAGAGCCCCTGGCTGGGGTCGAGCTGCCAGGTCAGCTTGGAAAAATTTTAATTCCATTAACTGTCTTAACACATTTTTCATTAGGATTTTAATTTATTTTTCCAATTCGTTAACTCATTCTTCATAACGTATTTAGTCTGATTCGCTATCTGATTCGTTACCGAACTTAACTTAAGCGAACTTAAAATCAGCGAACTTGACCAGTAGCAAGGTTATATATTAGCGAACTTAACCAGCGAAGTTGTATATTAGCGAACTTAACCAGCGAAGTTTATACATCAGCGAACTTAACCTTTAAATGAACTTATCCAGCAGCGAACTTGATCAACAACGAAGTTGATCAGTGAGCGAACTTGCTTGCAAGCGAACTTAAGTTTGCAGGCGAAGTTGTTCAGTTGCAGCTACGGCTCATCCCGAAAACCTCTATAATCATCTCAGTTTTATTGTTTAAGTTTTGGTTATGATTTTAACCAACCCGCGATCATTCCTTTGGTCATGTTTAATAAGGATTCGGCCCGAAACGCATAAAGGTTGGACCTTTAAGCTAAAACGTTCCAAACTAGATCTTAGGGCTTTCTTTTAATCGAGCCGCACAAGTGTATGGGTTCATTAGGTTCGTTTTATCATCAAGTTTAGAACTTTATGTTTCATTTACACCCGGTCTATTCTCGTTCTAAGTTTTAAGGCTAAACGTTTGTAAAAACGTAAACTTTAAGGTAAAAGACATACCTTTACGTGCTCGTTGATCTTGGTTAGCTTGTTTAGGAACTCTAGATCTTGTATAAGACTCGAATAACAAAGATCTAATCACAACTAACGTTTACTCGCTCTCGGATCTCGCTCTTCTCTCTCTCTCGGCCGTATATGGTGTGGTGGTGTGTGTATTTTTTAGTGTGTAGAGATTAGAATGGAAAGAAATGAGGGTTTAGGGTTTTAGGTTGGTTTATGGGGGTATTTATATCCCCTAAAGCCTATGGACCTAAGGCCCATTACCCTTTAATCCACCATTATTAATCCAAGTCCATGATCTTTCTTTATTTAATATTTATTAACTATTAACACACGATAACTAAACGCGACCGCCTTTATTTAATATTAGAATATTTTAAGATGTTACACCTCAGTTTCTCAATATGCAAAAAGATTAATAACCCTCTATCCGACGACGGTTTGTTACCGGGGACAAAGACGTCGCCGTTGAGTAAAGGTAGTTTTGTGAAAAGCCACTGATTTAGAATCGCCATCCGCCGCCGCCATAGACGGCCGCAATAGCCGCCGGCAACAACAGGACAATACTTCAGTTTCTCTCTACAAAACAATGAAGAAACCTATATGACGACGTTGTCATACCAGATATGTAACCGTCGCCGGTGACCAAACAGCCGAAAGACATATGCAGGAAGACTGCAGGATGGTAAGATACCTACCAATGCAAATGAGAGAGACGGTGGAAAAGTGACCACAGAAAAAGATAACGATGGGATAAGATGTGGAGAGGAGGTGAACGAACACGTTGCAGCCTATAGTAACACGTGTGGTTCATACTCAAACTTTTGATGAATAGTAACTTCTCTGAGTATGTTAAAACTTAGTTTTTAATATATATATATATATATATATATATATATATAATGTAGTCGTTTCCACATTTTAATTTATGAATTTTAATTTATTTTAATAATTATTATATTTTCAAATATATATTTTAAATATAAAAATTGTATTAAATAAAAAAGAAATATAGGAAGTGAAGAATGATGAAGAATGGTGTTTAAGGGTGTATACCCAAGGTTAAAGGGTGTTGAAGGGTGATGTTGAATGATGGGGGAAAGTTGATGTAGCGCTGACATGACGAATGAATGAATGATGTTGAAGGGTGTATATCCCTTAGCCTAAGAAAAAGATTGATGAAAAAAATATAATGGTAGGAAAAAATAAGTGTTTCAATACTCTATATATATACCTAAACTTGCATGAATCATATTTCATTTAACATTGATATGCTTGTTAATCATCTTATAATTTTAAGGGAAAATTCTTAAAATGGCCTTTTTTAAGAGAGAAAGAAAGGGGTAACTATCCCTAAATTTCAACACATTCCCAAAATAACCCACTAAATATGGGCTGAGGAGACGAGATCTGGAAAAATCTTTATGCCAATAAAATTCTGACAAGTGTCAAAATCCGACGGTTTTTTTAAAAATGTTGAGGGACCAGTTCATATTTTCATTAAAAGTTCTTCTAAAAAAATAGTTTTTCTGATGGTCTTTTAATGTTTCATAATGGGTCCCCTCAACTTCCTAAAAACATGGGAAATTGTGCCTTCAAATTCAGTCTTTCAAGACGCATTTCGGGTGAATTTGTACCAAGAAGATCATAGATTTATAAATATTGAGGGACCCGTCCATATTTTTTGACTAAAATTTATTTTCCAAAGCTTTCTTGCCAGACGGATTATTTAAGTTTCTTATCTAACCCCTATAAATGTTAAACATGGAAAAATGTACCATTTAATTTTGTCTTTCAAGACACTTATCTGGTATATTTGAACTTAGAAGATCATATTTTTGAAAAAATTGAAGGACCCGCCTATATTTCTTCACGAAATCTTAATATTAAAAGTTGTCTTGCCAGACGGTTTATTAAAAATTCTTATCTGAACCCTACAAAATTTGAACTCATGGAAAAATGTGCTTACAAATTTGTCTTTCAAGACACGAATCTTTATAATTTGTACGAAGGAGACGAGTATGTAGTATGATCTTACTTGTCCGTCCATATTCACATTATACCTATCATCTTCCTCAATCCTCAATAATTCATTCACATCTTTTCATCAAACTATAACTCTCTAAGTCGTGAATCAAATCATGAAGTTTAAGGACCAAAACGAATGTATCCCGTCATCTTCAGGATCAAATGTGTAAGGTGATTCCCGTTTTAAAAAAGCATGCATTAAAGGGTTGTCCGGTTTACTGGCATTTACCTTTGTCTAGTCAGAAAAAAATTGTTGGTCCCAAAGGTTTCGAAGACTGATATTACCGCTAATTTCACGAGCTAGAACTTCTTTTATCAACTTCAAATCACCCCAAACTATTCGAGTGTGACCAGATTTTTTCTACATGTATAACATTAAGTCTTCGTAATGACTGAATTATTGAGGATTGATTCAAGACTTAGAGAGTTAAAGTTTGATGAAAAGATGTGAATGAATTATTGAGGATTGAGGAAGATGATAGATATAATGTGAATATGGACGGACAAGTAAGATTATACTACATACTCGTCTCCCTCGTACAAATTATAAAGATTCGTGTCTTGAAAGACAAATTTGTAAGCACATTTTTCCATGAGTTCGAAACTTGTAGGGTCCAGATAAGAATCTTTAATAAACCGTCTGGTAAGACAACTTTTAATATTAAGATTTGTGAAGAATATGGACGGGTCTCTCAATCTTTTCAAAAATATGACCACCTTAGTTTAAATTTACCAAATAAGTGTCTTGAAAGACAAAATTAAATAACACATTTTTCCATGTCTTTAAAATTTGTAGGGGTTAGATAAGAAACTTAAATAATCCGTCATGTAAGAAAGCTTTGGAAAATAATTTTAGTTAAAAAATATGGACGGGTCCCTCAATATTTATAAATCTATGGTCTTCTTGGTACAAATTCACCCGAAATGCGTCTTGAAAGACTGAATTTAAAGGCACACTTTCCCATGTTTTTTGGAAGTTGAGGGGACCCGTTAGGAAATATTAAAAGACCGTTGGAAAAGACTGTTTTTCTAGAAGAACTTTTAATGGAAAATATGGACTGGTCCCCCGACATTTTTAAAAAAACCGTCGGATTTTGACACTTGTTAGAAATTTATTGGCATAAAGATTTTTCCAGATCTCGTTTCCTTAGTTCAAATTTGATGGGTTATTTTGAGAATGTGTTGGAATTTAGGGCTAGTTACCCCTTTCTCCCTCTTAAAAAGGCAATTTTAAAAATTTTCTCTTATTTTAAACATTTTAAATGTATATATTATAAATGACTATATCATTGTGAAATGGTGTAAGCAAGCGACCTACTTGGGTCTTAAAAGCGAAATTCAAACATTAGAGACATTTAAAAAAAGAAAAGAAAAGGTTATATATATATATACACACACTAGTTTGATCCTCTCGTATTATAGGGGTTTATTTAAGTTTTTATTTTAATCGTTTTGCTTTTTTTTTGGATGATTTATTTTGTTTTATAACGTAGTTTTGTTTTAATTTAATACATATATATTAATTTGTTATTATATTTTGTAGCATTTGGGTATTTTAAGTTGAAATGTGTAGGTTTTTTAGATTTTTAAGAAACAAACATAAACGAACATGAGTATGTTGATTTTTTTAAATGAACAAACATGAACACAAATATTTGTCTAATGAGAAAGGGGACGTTGATGTAGTTGACGATGGTGGATAGTATCGGAAGTTAACTGGCGATGGAGATGATAGCCCAGCAACGGAGAACATGTAAAAGAGTTAAATTAAATCAGGGTTTGATGATGAAAGTGTTTACCAATAAATAAGATCTTATAACCCATTTGAGGGCTATTTGGGTTTGGTAAGACCCATAACCTGTGGAAATTATTCTTTGATGATTAAGAGGTTATTTCACAAATAAATGAGATGTTATAACCCGTTTAAGGGTTATCCGGGTTTGGTGTGACCCATGACCCGCAAAAATTATTGTTTGATTATGAATGATTTTCACAAATAAATGAGATGTTATAACCCATTAAAAGAATATATGGTTTTGATAAGACCCATACCCGCGATTTCGGGTCAAATGCATGAGAAGCCTCCATTTAGAAATCAAACAATCTTGTGGCTCTAGAGAATGGGGGGAACAACCTGAGAGTGACACATAGGATTTTTTGGTAGACAATCATATATATATATATATGATTGATTTCTTTTGAGAACCACTTTGAGTTTTAAGAACTCGAAAGAACTCAACGTAACAATTTTTTTTTTCGAATTTTTTTTACACATGTGTAATACGTAAATGTAAGTGATATACAAAAAATTACGGTATTTTTTTACACACCTAATCAACTTTTTACACATGTGTAACTAACGTTTAAACTTATGTAATTATCAAAAATATTTATTCTCTCCTGCTTCATTTTTTAATTAAATTTAATCTAAGCCACATATTTCATATCATTTAATTAAATGTGTGGTTCAAAATTGAGTTCTTAAAGTCTTAACACTCACCATGGTTCTCAAAATAACCCTCCCATATATATACAAGTAGATGTGCTCGCGCGTTGCGGCGGGACACCATGAGGGATTAGGTCGGTATGAGTAAGGTTCCCAAAAGAGACGCGCCGGAAATTTGATGGTGTCTTTATGGTTGTGATGGTATAGTACTTTTCTATAGATTAATGCAACATATGCTAGTGTAGGCTGAGTAAAAACAAGGACTAACTTTTAGTTACTAACAAATATTATAAATAAATCTAACGAAAGAAAAAGCTAAATATGTAAAACAAAACAAAGGCAAACAAAATGATCAAAAAACAAACTTAACTATGACATAAGTAAATAATACGATAATATCTTTTGCCATTACATAGTATACAAAAAAATTATATATTTAAGAGATCATAAGCAAATAGTTAAATAGGCTTATAAAATTTCAAGGGATATATAGTGCCATTAAAAGCTGCCGACGATCATGGGTTCTCTTATACCTTCGAATTAAATGTGTTGTCTAGAATCAACTGAACTACCTGTTTTACCATTTCGATGTTTTCAGAATCTTGGTCAAATGTTGACTTCAGCCTTTGTTTCAGGTCCTCAACATGCCACCGCCACACAGATTGTTTCTATTTTCGTTGTAAACTTCAGCTCAAACCAACCATTAGATGTGGATTCATGTTATGCCAACTCCAACATCCTATATCTGCCACAACAACATAATATTCCTACTATAAAACAAATTCAATAACTAATTCAAATAAAAGATCAAGTAACCTGAAATTTTATGGTTGGGGTTGGAGTTGCAATTTAATTGTTGTGTTTGGACTTTTGACATTAAGAGTCAAATCTATTTTGGGCATTTTGTTGCAAGCTTGTACAGGTCAAATCTTTCCAAGAAATAATAAGTTAATTTATGCTATCCAATTGATGAGTCAATGGGTGTGCATGCAATCGAAAGATACTGACCAAACCAGGAGCTGCTTATTGTCGATGTTGTATTATAAGTTTGTTTTTTTATTGATGTAATTCAGGTTATGTACTATCACTATTAATGCAACAGGTTATTTACTTTTTGTGATAGACGAAAAGTTAGTTAAGAGCATATGTTGTAAATATTATTTGGCTTATTGGGAAGAAATCAATCTCAGAGTTTACCATAGTTTCTGAATTTTGTTAAGGAACTTGTTAAACCCGTCAAATCCGTCGCGCATAACCGTTTTATATTCCCGGACCGACCCATTTGTAATAGGTCCTGTTCCGGGTTTGAGAAATTATTCAAATCAGTTCCGGTTCAGGTCCAGGTCGGACACGTTGCACACCCCTATTGGCAGAAACCTTTACCGATTCTTTATAGTATAATATTCTATATAACCTTATATGTATTATTTAGTTATAAGAAAATAAAAGTGTTCTTTATCATATCAAAAACTCTAGTTACTAAATGAATAAAAGGGCAAAAGACGTTTCGGTTCAACTTTTACCATTTACATGAAAATTGGCGATTCACAAGAAAACAAAAATTGTTCAACTGTTTAAAATGCATGTGGACTTCAATTTATATATAGTATGGGTTTTGACAGGAAGTTAGAACGAAAGCAATCAACAATAATCTATTGAATCAATGATATCATGTGTGTTCCAACTAATCAAAAGAAATAGAATGTGGTACTGTATTGAATCAAAAGAAAGCTTGTTCTTTTAGAAATTATAAGAAACAATTGTTACCTTAAGCAAAATTGTGATCATAATCATGGTACATGTTCTTGTAGACATTCAAACACAGTTAATGTATCGTACATAACCTAATATATATTATTTAGTTATAAGAAAATAATAAAAGTGTATTATGAGTCAAGTAAACTAAAAAGGCACCTTCATCATCTATAGTTGATGTGTCATCCATCACTTCATCTGAAGCTGCAATCATCCGCTGTCCAGACGGCTCAGGCCTATGATTCAACTCTGAAGAAACTGATTCTTTATGACAGGCTGGTCTCTAGGTGCTGATGGTGCAAGATGCCCTTTAGCAGCTTGCAACTTCCAACAATAATGAGAATAAGAATCCGTTTAAAGAAAATTAAATGAAATGTGTAAATCACGCCACAATAAACAAAAATGATCTGCAAACAATGGAGGCATAAGTATGCTTTGGAGGTTCTGCTACATATTCCTAAACCGAAGCCGTCTTGCAGTGCATTTAAAAACTGTATTATATAAATTTATCATCAATTAGGGATTAGATGCACAAAATTAACAGTGAGATTTTAACATTATAAACAATAAAGGGCATAAATGCCCCTACACACTCCTTTTACATAAAATCTGTCAAGATAGTTTAAAATGAAAAAAGCTGACATCAAGTGTGGTGTTTACTGAAATTTGTTATGACTCATATCAATACCTCACCAAATATTTCCCTTATTGGGTTTCTGAAAAAAGGCCCAAATCGGCTCCGACCAAAAATCGTGAAAAAATTGAATATAGCACTGTACCCGTAGTTTAAAAAAATCTGCAAACCAACAACATAATACAATTAGCAACAAAATAAGAATAATAATAACTAATATAATACTGAAAAAATTAGCAATACTAAAATAAAAAGTTTCAAAATATATGTTTTAGAAAGTTTCGAAATGGAAGTAACCAAACCAAACGTTATTTACCCTCCATGTTCCCAGTCTTTCATGTAGAGGTTGCCACTTACGAGGCCCAAAAACGCTATAGAAAATCATGAAACATTTTAATATATTGTAGTATTGCATAATGGACATAAATTTTATAAAAATAGAAGGTATATAAAGTTTATACACACCTCACTCTGATGACTTGATTCATTTGGTCTATTTTGCAACTGAGCAGTTTAGCAGCAATTGTTTTTACAACCCACAGTTCCACTTCATTATCCTCTATCTGCAAGTTATCCCACCTGTTAATAATGTGTTTTAACAACCAAATTTGTGTATGAGGAGGGGAGGGGTATAATCAAATGGTGTGTTACCTTACTCATATAATAGGGAATTTGACCAGATTCAAGATAAAAAAAATGACATCAAGTTGAATTTTATAATAACACCAGTAATTAGCAGTTCACCACAATAGAGACTTCTTGTTCTACACCTTAAAATCGTAATGTCCTAATTAGAACCTTGATTGCAGATGGAAATGGAAGTTGATTAGATTACCTAGGATGAAAACGTTTAGCCCTGATCCGATGATAGTGATAACCAATTCGAATTTAGATAGCAACATATAAATACTTATAGTCATAATCAAGAGGGGAGTCGAAACTGACATAGACGATTGGGTTGTGAAACGTAGTACAAAGCATGTGTTTGATTCAACTAATTGGACATTATGATTTCATTCAATTCAACCGATTCATATTGATTGTAAGTGAAGTCGGAGATGGATTGGAGAGTTACCTGAGACTTGATAGCATTGAATATTAGGGTGTCGTCAGAGAGAGAAGGCAGAAGAAGATGAAAGGGTGCCTATATACATTATAATATATATATATATATATATATATTATGTAGTTTTAGCTAAAAACTCTACTCCTTTATAACAAGTTTAGAGTTTGGACGAAGATGAAAGGGTGCCTATATACATTATAATGTAATATATATATATATATATATTATGTAGTTTTAGCTAAAAACTCTACTCCTTTATAACAAGTTTAGAGTTTGGACCGACAATGACAAACTAAGAGATTTATAGTCTACGAAGTTAAAAATAATATATTTTAACTATTCACGTGTTTATAATATATATATATATATATATATATATGTATATATTTGTGTGTGTCTGTATGTATGCACGTATGTATGTAAAGCATGACAATGCATATATTTGGGCCATGTATAGATAATCTTAGTATCAGTCTGGTTGTATAGTTGTGTGTCTCATATCGGACCAAATACTTATCATGTGTTAGGCATACCCACAGTCCACATGCATCGGGTATACCCGTCGAAGAATACCCATTGGAATTTTCTGATACATTTCTTATTTTTCCTTTATAATTATTGTATAATTTGATTTATATAACAATTATCAACTATTACAATATAATGAACCTATTAAAATGAAGCATTAATAAAGAAGGTTTAGGAAAAATAAAATTATAAATATTCGGATATATGATTCAACTATATGTGGTTCGGACAAACGGGTATGTGGCTTTAAGGTAATCTAGCCGATTATCACATGATCTCATGCATGTCTTGTACCCGCAAAATTCTTTAAACCTAATCTATACAGGATCTCATACCCGTCGGATCTCAGGTATGCACGCCCCGAATATTTTGGGTTTCAGGTTTACTCGTCACTCAACCAGGCTTGGAAATAAATTAGAGCAAGGTCAAATTGGTACGACCTAAATTTGCGGAGATAAATCAATAGGTGTTAATCACACTTGCAAATTCATACCTAAAAGAAAACTATCATGCAAAGATGATCGTCAGCACCAACCCTGAGGGTGTGTCGGGTGGACGACCACATAATGTCACACCCCGACAAAAGGCGGTGGAACATGCCGGGGTGCAACGTGATTGGACAAATACACAAGACACTATATAAAGTGACAATATTTAATCAACTCATTTATTTCATAAATCAATAAACAAACACATCTCGTTCATATAAACAAGTTGAATACAAGTAGTAACCATATTGTTCGTTTTACTAATACCCTAATAGTCTTGGTAACGTTTTTCATCAAGTCCTCGAGTCAACAAAAGTCAAACCTGTAACATGCATAAAATAATATTTTGTCAACACGTATGTTGGTGAGCAATTTCATAGTTTGAGTATATATAATATGAGCGAAATCCACAAACGTATATAAGACTATAAATAAAAGCATCAATCGTGGCATATAAAACATATGTAAATGAGGATCCTTTCTACTCGGTAACAACCGACATACTCGGATAATGAGGCCCTATTCTACTAGCACAAGGCTAAGTAGTTAGGGGAGCGTATGATCATACTTAATGAGGCTCAACAACAACATAAAAATAAACACTCGCGCACGTAAAGCATATGAGGCATATAACACACAAAAGAGCAAGTATTCCAAGTATCATATACCCTAAAGTTTGTGGTTTGAGAAAAGTGTATAATAAATCATTCTTGTTTTAAATAAGTATGCATGTTACCCCCAAAACATAAAAGGGAAAACGGGGGATGAAATGTACTCACCTCGATTGACGAATCGAGAAATAATAAATGATCGAATGTAGAAAGCTTGCGAACGAAACGAACGAATCCAACTTGAAAGCTAAATGAAAACGAATAAATAAAATATATTAATGAACTTGAACTTTAGTTGAAACTTCATTTGAAATATTGAACGAGAAGATTGGTTTGTTAATCGGGTTACCGGTTAGTTTGTTAATGATTAGGGACTCGAACATAATTGATAATTAGAATAAAAATAATATCATATGATTGAGCTTTTAAATGGCTAAACCAATATTGAATAGAAACAAGACGGGTTTAAATCCGGAGTTCGGTTTTATAAAAATGAATTGATAATAAGGTTTATAATAATATTATTAATGGTAAAGATAGAAATGATAATAATGATTTTAGAATATGTTATATATATAGATATATAAGATAATGATGATAATAATAACAATAATTATTATTAATATTACTAATATAGTATAATAATTATAACAATAATTATTATTAATGATACTAATAATAATAGTTAAAAAATAAAAATCTTGGTATTAATTTGAAGTGTTGTTAATAAAAATAGTAATAATAGTAAATAATATTGATAATAAATAATGATACCATACTCGATGTCGGTTCGAGTTCTAAACGAGTCCATAAAATAAATATAATAATATTATTGCTAATAATAAATGATAAGAAATATAATTTTTAATAAATAATAATAATATGCTCCTTTAATAATATTAATAACAACTTTAATATTTATAATAATAATGATAATAATAATAGTTTTGTTAAAAGATAATAGTAATAATAATAATCACAATAATAATGATAATAATAATCTTGTTAATAATAATAATGATAATACTAATAATTATCTTAATAATAATTAAAATAATAATAATCTAGTTAATAATAATAATGATAATAATAATTAGTTATGAGGTTTATAATAATAATCCCAACAAAATACTCTCCAAAGTCGGTTTAGGGGGAAAACGAACTCGCGACTCGATTACTAGTTAAGAGTTAAACACAAAAATGATTGAAGCTATAAATCTCCTTACCATGATGTTTGGCCGAGAACAAATGTCGGAGCCGAGCAACGGTCGTCGGAGAATGTTCCCACCAGAGAGAGAGATAGGCGGTGGGAGAGAGTGAGGTAGAGAGAGAGAGAGAGAGACGGAGAGAGAGAGAAAGAACCGGTGCATCGGGGCCACGGCGGCCAGACTTCCGGTCGCCGGAAAAACGACAGAGGAGAAGACGGGGTGGCCGGCGTGATGGGGTTACCGGGGAAACGAGGAGGGAAAGGGGAAGTGGTGGTCAGTGGTGACCGGAGAAAGGGGAGACGGGGTGGTGTTGGGCTCGCTGGAGGTCGAGGGGTTTGGGTGTGGGGTTACCGGAGAACGAGAAGGGAAAAGGGGGAGTGGCCGGAGGTTGGGCTGGGTTAAAGGGAGGCGGGGTTGGCCGGAAATGGCATCGCCGGAGGTGGTGGCCGGAGGGGTGGCGGCGGCGGCGGCCGGAAGGAGAGGGGAAGAAGATGGGTGGTTAATATGTTAGGTTTAGGGTTTTATCTATTTATATGGATGGTGTATAAAAGTTACATTTTGGCCCCTCAAGTTCTAATAATGGTTTAATACAAGTTTAAAGGTTTCTAAAGTTTGTAACGAGTTTACGAAAATCATTTTAAACCCCTTTCTTAACGACTCAATAGTGTGACAAACATCGATTTATTGGTGATCTATATATATAATAATATTATATAATAATTAAATAAGGTTCTAAAAAATGTTGGGTCGGGTTTACAATATGAAAGTTTACAAAACAAATTTTAGTCGAGACTCAAATTTGACGAATGTCACACGTAAAGCCTAACAAATAATTTCCTTCTTGTAAAATATATAAATTTGGTCACGAATTTGAGACTCAGCAGCTTGGCTTTCTTTATTTCTAAGTTCTCATTCCCTTTTTCCATTTGTGATTTACCCCAATATTGATCAAGTTTCCCATTCTTTTTTTCTCCCATATAAGCATGTGTCCTAAATTAATCAAACATGCTTCTCTCTGTAAATTGGAAACTTGGACGTCTCACTAAAATACAACTTGAACCCAAACTAAAAAGTGTAAACAAGTTTAATTAGTACTTTAACTCTGGACATAGCGAGTCAAGCCAAGTTGACTCGGTTTATAAATGAGCCGAACCCGAGCTCAAAATTTCAAGCACCTGTTTTTACTAGTGATTTTTGTTTAAATATTATTATGTATAACTTTCTATTTGAAGGGCCCATTTTTACTAGTCGCACGTGTCACCAAACGTTACGGACCGGCATTGATGATTATGATGATGTGTGGAGAGAGATTCAAATCATGCGTTACTTGGTGTTGGTGAAGCTTGTCATTCTCTTGGGGCTATACATAGAGATCTCCACAACTATCATCATGTTATACACTGTTGCTAAGTGTATATGGAGAACTTTTTAAGTGTATACGGAGAGTGATTATTTGCTGCATTATAATTCATAGATTAAATAATTTGATATAATGAAATTCCTGGTTTACCTAAAATTCTAATCGACACTCAAGGTTCATATTGACATGGTCATGGGGTATGTCTCTGGATTAATGGACCCATATGGCCATATTAGTAAATAGTATATTACTATTACCATACTAGTTTTGATATTGGACTTCTATTGGACCCAATAGATACCCCCGTGGTGCAAACGAGCCGAGCCGAGCCGAGCCGAGCCGAGCCCGAGCTCGACTAGGCTCGAGCTCGGCTCGTTTAACTTACATAGAGCTCGAGCTCGAGCTCGAGCTATGCTCGTTTCGAGCTCTATTTTTAAAGCTCAAGCTCGGCTCGTGAATGGATTTTGAAGCTCGAGCTCGGCTCGGGCTCGGCTCGTTTACTATTTATATATTATTTCTCTTTTCTATTATAATTTTATGTATAAAAGAATATATATTATTTAGTTATATTTATTTATTTTTTCATAACATTATATTTATTAATTAATAATTATTAAATATATATTTAAAAATATTATACAAATGGCAGGCTCGTTTAGGCTCGCGAGCCAGCTCGAGCTCGATAAGTAAAGCTCGGGCTCGGGCTCGTTTATTAAACGAGCTTATTTTTAGGCTTGAGCTCGGGCTCGGGCTCGATAAAGCTCGGCTCAAACGAGCTTTTTAACGAGCCGATCTCGAGTAGCTCGCGAGCAGCTCAGCTCATTTGCACCCCTAAATAGATATAGGCCCACGTCCATTATGTACTATGAATTATGAAATCGACCAGAAGACATCATAGATATTAGCTAAAATGAAATTGAAAGAGATGTTTATAATCAAATAATACATCTCATATTTATTATTTTATTAGAGAAAACTAAGATTAGAATTTAATAACATCCTTACCAATTTGATTCACTGACTATTTATCCAATACTCCCTCCGTCCCATTATAAGTGTCCTAGTTTGATTTTTCAAGTCTTTTTTATTTAACTTTGACCGGTAATATTTTTGTTTGTTTTATATAATAGTTAATGCAAAATATATGAATAGATTGGGTTTTAAATGTATTTTACATTGATATAATTTTCATCAAGTATTATATGACACGGACAAAAAAATTTACGATCAAAGTTGCAAAAGAAAGACTTGAAAAGTCAAAATAAGACATTTATAATGGAACGGATGGAGTATTATTTTACCCCATGTCCACGAGACCACGACACATAATCTTCAAAAATATTTATTTTTACTCGTCATCTAATCTTTTCTACTTCTACTAAAACATATATTAAAATTGTAAAGAATACTTGAAAAGGATACCATGTTTCACTATTTTTTATCAAAAATTAAAAAGTTCGAAACCAAAATATATATAGTGACTAATTTTCTTCAATAATGTAAAGTTCTGGTTATGTTTTATATAGTGGGGAAGAACGTGGATATTTGATAGGAACTTCACATAATCAGAACCGTGCCGTAAAAAAATTGTGGTAAAATATAGATATCTAGTTTAATCTAAAATTAGGTTATGTTTTTTACTTTAATAAAACTACTTTGTTGAATAAAGTCAAAGAAAAGACTTTAGTTGTAAAGAAATTGACAACACTAATCTGTTTGGCATGTGACAACATGTTTATATGAATTTGGATTTTGAAAAGATATGATTTCACCTTCTTTCGCTTCAAATCTACTACTTTTTAGTATAAAGTAAAAATACAAAGAAAATAAAAATAAAAAGTGTGAGAAGGATTATGATCATACAAAAACCCTTTTAAAAATAAATTCAAAAAGAAAAATAAAAAATCATTACCTAAAATATAAATAAGAAACGAAAAAAATTAAAAAGCTAATGTTTCCGCCATCATTCTCATTCAAATAAAAAAATAAAAGAAAAGTTGACGAAAAGACACAATGCCGAAGTCAAAAACACAATGACAAAAATTAACAAAAGACACAGTTATAACTAAAAAAAGATACAATAGATCACAAAATATAATACAATGCCGAACAAAATATAGCACGATGTTGAGTAATATAACACAATATTAAGAAAAAAAGACACAACGTCAAAGAAAAAAGACACAAATCAATGATGAAAGTAAACACAAAACAAACTAATAAACAAAAGAGACAATGATGTTTTTCACTAATTGTGTCTTTTTTTAGGAACGAGAAAGTAGGTGGAAACATTTTTGTGTTTTTACTTTTTTCGTTTTTTATTAAATTTTGAGTTATGATATATTTATTGATTTTATAGGGATTATTTTGTGTGTCTACAAATCCTTCTCATTCTTCTAATTTTTGTTTCCTTTTGTAAAACAACTTGACTCATACTTTTCAATATAAAAATATAACATATTATTGCATAAAATAAAAAGATTAGTATATATATATATATATTGTGTTATAGGTTTATTCATATAAAAGAAATTTGGGTTTTCTATCTTTTTATTTGCTACAACGAGTTTTAGTATTGTAACAAACCGAACGATATCGATCAAATTCCCACCGCATCGCTGGTGCAATGCACGGATTTTATCAACCATTTATTTTTATTATGAGAACTCCTTACTGAGATATATGTTAGGGAAAAATCACAAAATGACCCTTTTTTAGAGAGAGAAACTGAAAAATAACCCTAAATTTCAACATATTCTTAAAATAGCCCATCAAATTGGGACTGAGGAGACGAGATCTGGAAAAATCTTTCGGCCAATAAAATTCTGACAAGTGTCAAAATCCGACGGGTTTTTTAAAAATATTGGGGGACCAGTCCATATTTCCTATTAATAGTTCTTCTAAAAAAACAGTTTTCTCCGACGGTCTTTTAATGTTTCCTAACGGGTCCCCACAACTTTCAAAAACATGGGAAATTGTGCCTTATAATTCAGTCTTTCAAAATGTATTTAGGGTGAATTTGTACCAAGAAGACCATAGATTTATAAATACTGAGGGACCCGTCCATATTTTTGAACTAAAATTTATTTTCCAAAGCTTTCTTTCCAGACGGATTATTAAGTTTCTTATATAATCCTACAAATTTTTAAGACATGGAAAAATGTGTCATTTCATTTTGCTTACCTAATAATTTGAACTAAGGAGATCATATTTTTGAAAAGATTGAGGTACCCGTCCATATCTTCACAAAATCTTAATATTAAAAAATTGTCTTGCCAGACGGGTTATTTAAGTTTCTTATATCGACCATATATATTTTGAACTCATGGAAAAATGTGCATTAAAAATTTGTTTTTCAAGACACGAATCTTTAAAATTTGTACGAAGGAGACGAGTGTGTAGCTTATTCTTACTTGTCCGTCCATATTTACATTATATCTATCATCTTCATCAATCCTTAATAATTCATTCACATATTTTCATCAAATTCTAACTCTTGAATCAAATCATGAAGTTTAAGAGGGGTGATTACCACATAATTCATTCACATAATCATACCTTCCGTTACCGATTTGCCAATTACCACCATAACAAACAACAACATTATCAAATTCCATGGAAGATAAGGTTTAGAGTGGTATGAAAGGATGGTTTAGGGTGGTATGAAGTGGAAGATGATGAAGATAACTCATGTATATTCTTTGGATGATTATGTCGGAATAGACGGAATCGCATACTATATTGTCGATATAGACGGAATGTAAATTAATTTTGAAGGTCTAAACTAAATTTAAACACATAAGAAATAAACTACAAACTCGTCTTCTTGGTACAAATTCACCCTAAATGCGTCTTGAAAGACTGAATTAGAAGACACAATTTCCCATGTTTTTGGAAGTTGTTGGGACCCGTTAGAAAACATTAAAAGACCGACGGAAAAGACTGTTTTATTAGAAGAACTTTTAATAAGAAATATAGACTGGTTCCCCAATATTTTTTAAAAACCCGTCGGATTTTGACACTTGTCAGAATTTTATTGGCGAAAGATTTTTCCAAATCTCGTCTCTTCAGTCCAAATTTGATGGTCTATTTTGAGAATATATTAAAATTTAGGGCTATTTTTCAGTTTCTCTCTCTAAAAAAGGGTCATTTTGGGAATCTTCCCTATATGTTAGTATTAAAATTTATATATGTGTTTTTATTAACATCTTTTATTTAATATTTTTTTATTACAAACCAACACATAAAACTATATGTTCCTTCGGTATAAACATACATATTTTGTGCATGTAATAAACTGATTTCTCTTTAGTCTTAAAGACTTGAATCATATATTTTGTATCTTGTAATTAAATTTCAAAGCTCTCAAATTTATATACTTTTTTCTTGATTGATTGAAACATAATCACTTTAGATAAAGGTGTTTAACATCAAATCAAAGATTAAAGTATATTGTGTTAGATTTAAGTTTGGTTTTTTGAAGCAAGTAAACTATTTATTTTTAGATTTTTTTTATTTTATTTCAACATTAGCTTAATTGTAAACATTTTTTTATAATAATCCAAAATACTTTTTAAAAAAAACACAACTACATAAAACAGTTTCACTTTATTCTTGATTTCAAAGCTCTCAAATTTATATTCTTGATTGATTGAAACATAATCACTTTAGATAAAGGTGTTTAACATCAAATCAAAGATTAAAGTATATTGTGTTAGATTTAAGTTTGGTTTTTTGAAGCAAGTAAACTATTTATTTTTAGATTTTTTTTATTTTTATTTCAACATTAGCTTAATTGTAAACAATTTTTTTTATAATAATCCAAAATACTTTTTGAAAAAACACAACTACATAAAACAGTTTCACTTTATTCTGTGATCTTCAATATGACAATATAACAATATGAAACCGATCAACAGAATGATGCCCATTCGGCGTCAAATGTTTCTCTTTTTGTAAAGTTTTTGGTCACAACTTTGTGATATGAATGACCTCCCATGAACATGTAACACTACTTAGACTAAAATGAGGTCAACAAAGTTGACTCACTAGAACTATTGATCAAATGGGATCAACTTTGATACAATAAAAGTATAAAACATTTTTTGCAAGGAAAGTTCTTTGTATTCATTTACCCCAATGCACCAAGAACGAAATAATAGTAGGGAGATGTTTATACATATTGTGTACATCAATTTGGACAGATTTACATAATATTGACTTGAGAGCATCTAAACTAGTGCTCAAAAAACAAGCTACTGGTTTCCACATTTCAACACCAACTTTTAGATCTAAGATTTGCTCACATGATTGATCAATTCCCAATTATTGAGAGATTTCAAACTAGATTTAATCCATAATTGTCAAGTCGCGACGTCCATTATGATACCCTTTAGGAGACCCACCGTCACGACAAAGCATATACTTCAACATTAATTGAATATAACCCCAATGAATAGAATACCACTTTCATTTCACCTAGTCACATGTTAGCATTTAGTTAGAATAGTTCCCTTTAACATGCATATAATAGAACCACTTAGGTTTAGACTTAAAGTAGGGCATACTTGGGTCAAGATTTAGACTTAGAATAGACCATACTTGGGTCCAGGCTATTCACGTTCGAGAAAAAAGGGAGCCCCCTATTTTATCTTCCTCTTCTTGCCCATCCTTTTTAGTTACACACAAGGTATGACATCATGTAGTTGTGTTTATTTGCTTGCATTGTGGAAACAAAAGAACATGGAGCTAGGCATGCCTGTGGACTTTGATGTTTCTCTTTGGTTGACAAGGGGTAGGTAGTTCCTAGTCCTACTACCATCAATGTCGTCATTGTTTGGATGATGATGAATTACATTGTGGTGTCCAACTTCATGATATTGTGGACATTTTTGATATCTAAGATAATGTCACAACTTACTTCAAGCGTTGAGATGACTCTATTAAACATAAAGTTGATGCCATACACTGTGCGCCATAGTTCTTCAACCGATAAACTTGGTTATTTGGGTGATGAGGTGAAACAACTTCATCGTTCTCAAGATACTAACAAGCTCAAATTCCAAAAATTGCACTACAAAATCACAAACACAAAAATTGAAATGCTTTCATAAAAAAGTAATGCTTAAGCCTTGCATTATACCTTTATATAGTATGGTTCTAATTTGGTTACGAATACAAAATCTTAAAGTCAACAAGTTAAGACCGCTCGACTTGTTAAAACCTTCCATTCATATCTTGTGTGTAGCCTTAACCTCATACATATCAATATTTGTGTGTCGCTCGACTTGTTAAAACCTTCCATTCATATCTTGTGTGTAGCCTTAACCTCATACATATCAATATTTGTGTGTGACCCCTTTAGTCATCCTGATATTGATCCTATATATAGAAGGCTAACTTTTAGACAACTACAAAATATTCAACGACTCCATTAATCATCTTTGGTTTAGGACTAGGACTATCTTTTACCCAATAAGTCAACGCTAATTATTAGCAAAACACTTGTAAGAATCAACTGAAAATCTTGTGTTCAGCTGAAAATTTGACTCGGAGCTTAATTTGTCTCTAAAGGTCAGCTGAAACATCTATTAAGTCAACTGAAAACACATGTTCCAGCTGAAAAATTTTGATTTGCGCGTAAAATATTAAACTCCCTATGTAAGCTAAAATTTGTGCATAATACATGATCTTAAACAAACACTTAACTGTGATTTGAGTGATTATTAGGTTCAATATATAACATGGTATCTGTATGCTTGTGATTAAATTCTGGAGTTCATATCTTTGTTTTTGTTCCTTTAAATTCAATTTATTTGGCAATTATACTTGAAATGTTTTAATCTGTCACTTGTGTTTCAAATGCTACTACACATGTCGGCTGAAAATGAGGTTTGTGTGATTGATCAAGTATCAGCTAAATTTGCTTGAATCAACCGGGAATTTTAACTCAATTTAGCCAAAATTCCAAAAGTCAGTTGAATTCAAGATCATATTGATACATGGTTTCAAACTTACCAAAGGCAGCTGGAAATTTCGTAGCTAGTTGAAAATCAAATTTGTCATTTAGTGGAGTTTTCAGCTGAAAATATATTAATCAGCTGATACTGTAAGATCAGCTGAAATTCACTAAGTCAACTTAATTCCAATTTGTCATCTAGTACAAGTTCAGCTGATTTCAAATTTAAGGTGATATCACTTTGTTATCAGATTTACAATGATACACAATTTTTAAGCGGAATTAGTCAAATAAGTCAAAATTGGTTCAAATTTTGAGCTGAGTCTATACCTTTTGGATTCATCCACACACGTGCCTATTGCATGTCAAGGTATAAAAGGGTATAAAAGAAAAACTTTTTCGTATCAAACGTTACAATCACTATTACCCTTTTCACCACTAAGCTTAAAACCCTAACTTTCAAAAACGCAATAAACCGCATACACTGTTCAAAATCATAAAATCCATTCTTTGATCTTGGTAAGTAATCGTCGAAACTCAGTATTATCCTCATTTGGACTCTCAATTTCATGTTTACTGAGATTAATTTCAACTTGCAGTTGTGCACGAAATTAAGGATACACGTTCAAATGAAGAACAAACCCTCATTTTTCTTTAGATATACAAACTTTATGGGTTAGTGCTTATTTCTAAACTTGGTTTTCATTCATTTGTGCATAATGGATTATAAGGCATATAAAAGTCACAATATGCCTGCTGATTTCACTGATTATCCTCATAATCAAGACTATGCCAAAATTTTGAGATGGTTGAGAAACACAAATTTAGTTCATGACTTAACAAGCCATGTAGTTTCCGATAACAATCATATTAGGGGGTTTTGGTCTTCTGTTGAACTAGTTACCAATGAGGCTGGAATTCAAGAATCCATGCCAACATTCATAGTAAAGACATGGTAATAACAGAGGCGGTGATAAGGAGAATCCTGGATCTATATGATGATGGAGAGAGTATTTCTTTCTCAATGAACAGACTAAGGGAGATTTTCATTGGCGAATTAGAATATCAACAACAAGCAGGAAAAATCAAAGAATTTCAGAAGAGCAAATCTTGTTATGAATTCCCTGACACCAAGGAAGGGAGGGCTTTCAAAGATCAGTTGTGAATAGGCAAATGTTGTGGTGGCTATCTTATACATACTCAACTTCAATTTTTCTGGAATGATTTTTAATGGGTTGAAGGCAAATGTTACAAACCTAAAGGAAGCTGAGAAATTTCTTCTGTATCTCAGGTTCTTGCAAATGATTTACTACATGATATTCTAGGAATTGGTGATTCCATGAAGCAAACCAAACCAAATGTGCTTGGGTTAATCAAGAAGATAACAGAGAAAGTTGTTTATGTTAGACCACAAAACTATGAATTACTTCCTTGAATAGAAGATCCAAATCATGAAACTTTGGAAATGATGAACTGCCACGAAATGGAAATGAAGGTGACGATGAAGGAGGAGACGATGGTAATGATAATGGTGATGACAATGTTGGTGGTGCTACAATATCATGTGATTATAAATTCAAAATTAAAATACAAATAGTACGGGATAAGAAATAATAATAATTTGTGTTATTAATTTTAAATATTTTGTAATGAACATTTATTATTTATGGCTTTGACCAAACAATAAAATTTAATATATATTAATATTATATATATATATATATGTTTGTATTATGTGTGTGTTAATATTAATTTGAGTTTGAATTTCGAATAAGAAATCATAAATTCGTATTCCATTACTGTCACACCCCGATCAAAGGCGGCGGAACATGCCGGGGTGCAACGGATTGCTCAAGAACACAAGACACTATTAAAGTGACAAAATTTAAACAACTCATTTCATTCAATCAACCAAAATAACACATTTGTTCATACATAACATCAAACATAAGAAACAAATTGTTCATTCTTATAATAAACTAAACGGTCTCAAATGAAATGGTGTCTTCAAACTCCAATCAACCAATAATCAAACCTGCAACAATGCATAAAATAATATTTGTCAACATGAATGTTGGTAAGCAATTTCATAGTTTTGAATATATATATAATATGAGGCGAAATCCACAACCCGTATATGAAATTATAAATAAAATCAACAATTGTGGTATATAAATCATAAGTAAATGAGGATCCTTTCTAATCGGTAACAACTGTGACATTCGTCAAAATCGGGTCCCGTTTGTACTCGTTGTATGCGTTTTATGATTCGTTTATCATCTAAACCGACCCCTTTTGTAAACCGAAACCTATGATATAATCTAAATGATGGTTTTTATGTTACAATATTGTTTTACACTTGTTGGGTCTTGAAAACATTCAGGCCTTAAAACGCGTTAAAATCACTTAAAACGAATTTCAGTGGCCAAAAATGTCATTTTTTGAAAGTTTGAAAAATACCATCAGCCCACCCCGCCGCGCCGCGCGACGGGGGAGCTTCTTGAGGCCACGCAGCGCGAGCTGCAGCATACCATGTTGTCTCCTTGGTCTCCTTACTTGTTTTATTGACCACTAAATCTGATTTTTAACCAAAAAACCTCTTGATTAACCAAATTAAGCTCTTCCTATAAATACACAACCCTTTACCACATAAATCCCTGCTCATAAACTCTTCCCTCACTCAAATTCAAGAATCATTCAAGGTTATTTTCAAGTTTATGACAAGTTTGACTTCCAAAGTCAAACTATGCTAGTTCTTCATTTTTATTTGTATATCTTAATCTAAATTAATACTTGAATCATATGACACAATATATATATAATATACACCCCTTGTTACCTTTGGTAGTTACTTATCTGGCCCTGGTTGGTTAAGTTTCGGGCCTCGTAAGGCAAGGCTTCTTGGAGGACTTCGTGTTCTTGATATATTTATATATATAACTTATGTAACTTGTTTATACATACTGACCATGTCTAACTTCTACTCATTTTAGTTTGTTTGTTATATTTACAAGTTCCATGGTTAAGGGTTCTAAGAGTCTAGCCTTGGTTTAACCGTAAATAGCTCTAGACCGTAACCGAACTTTGTTTACTAGTTTTTGTTAAATAATTGTTTAAACATGCTTTAGGTTAGATTTAAGTTTCTAAAAACATTTTTGTAATTTCTATGGTCATGGGTTTTTAGAATCTTACCTCGGTCTTAACCCGAACCAAGATCCGAACAGTAAACCGAACTTTTGTTTAAAGACTTTATTGTTAACTTTTTGGTTGTAAAACTTAAGTTTCATTATTTATAAATTATTATACAAGTTCTTTGATATTTGGGCATGTGGAAACCATCTATGAGCTTATTGTGAGATGGAAACCGCACCAAACCGATTTTCACTCGCTTAGACACACAAGTGTGTTTTTAGCTATCAAGACTTATATATTTATTTAAAAATACTTTACAAACTGATTCTAAATATTTTATTAAAGTACTTGGAATGTTGAATTCAACTTGATCTTATAACAAAGTTTGGATCAACAAAACCAAACACTCGCTTAACGTGCGTTTTTAGTTCTAAAACGATAGAACTACATACTTGGTTAAGTGTTAATATATTTTTATGAGTTATCTCATAACATTTTATATTTTGGAAAGTTGACTTTGGGTTTGACCAATTATCAAGACCCGAACCAACAACCCGAAGACCCGTTAAAACCCGTTTTAGTATCTTTTAGTATCTATATTCCAAAGGGAGTTGCATTCTTACATAGGTTGAGTAAATATTAAGGTTAGATATTTTAACCCAGTTTCGAGCAAACTTACATTTTTAAAGGGTTGTTATTACAAGATTGTTAAATAGTTACTTTTTAAACCTTAAACTTTAGTTGTTTACATTTCTTATCTTTTATTTCAAAGCTTCCCTAAAACTACCTTTCTAATTCGAGGCTTTTATTTTTATTTTAGGCTTTGCTCGTTAGACCCGTCCTTCCGTTTACCCGACTTTTTCCAAACCAAGTTTAATACTTGAATGTGAGTACTTTCATACCCCGTTTTTCCATCTTTCGTTTTGAGGGTGACATTTCATACTTCTCCAAACTAAATGCTTTATACTTGGGTCTTAAACCACAAACGTTATTGTATACTTTACTTAAAAAATTGCTCGATTTGGTGTTCTATGCTTACATGCTCATGTGTTTATGTGTTTACCGCTTTTGGTTGGTTGATCTATAAATCCTAGACTATTTGGCATCCCCTTATAGCAAGGTGTCGTTAATGTATTCTTATTAACGATAACTATAAATCCTAGACTATTTGGCATCCCCTTATAGCAAGGTGTCGCTAACGTATTTCTATTAGCGATCTCATCTCTTTATCCAAATTATTGCTATTTATTTATTGTTTCGTATACATGATTGTGGCTTTTCTTATTATATACATATATGCTCAAAATTATGAATTGCTCACCAACCTTTGTATTGATAAACTTTATTTTATGAAATGTTACAGGATTGACTTTTGGTTGACTCGAGACTTGGAGAAAACGCTATCAAAGATCGTTAGAATATTAGCAACAATGAACAATATATTATTTGCTATATTTTGTTATGATCCTTGTATGAACATGTTATGTGGCATCTTATGATTTTGTGAAATTAAATGTGTCGTTAAATATTGTCGCTTTAATAGTGTCATGCGCTTATGGGCAATCTGTTGCATCCCGGCATGTTCCGCCGCCTTTGCTCGGGGTGTGACAACAACCAACATACTCGAATAACGAGGCCCTATTCTACTAGCACAAGGCTAAAGTAGTTAGGGGTGCGTATGATCATACTTATTGAGGCTCAATGTCACACCCCGACCAAAGGCGGCGGAACATGCCGAGGTGTAACGATTGCCCATAAGCGCATGACACTATTTAAAGCGACAATATTTAACAAACTCATTTCATTTCACAACATCGAAAATGTCACATAACCAAATATCCATAAGTCAAATACAACAAAATATAGCAAATCAAATATTGTTCATTTTTGCTAATATCCTAACGGTATTTGTGACGTTTTCTTCACCGAACTCCATAATCAACCTAGATGCAAACCTGTAACATTTCATAAAATAAAGTTTATCAACAAAAAGGTTGGTGAGCAATTCATAGTTTTTGAATAATATGTATATAATAAGAAAAGCCACAATCTTGTATACGGAACAACAAATAAATAGCAATAATTTGGATAATATGAGGTCGCTAATAAGAATACATTAGCGGCACCGTCTATAAGAGAATACCAAATAGATTCGGATTTCATGAGGTCGTTAATAAGAATACATTAACGGCACCGTGCTATAAGAGAATACCAGATAGTTCACGGATTTTATGAATCTACCTTCCAAAAGCGGTAAACACATAAGCATATAATCATGTAAGCATAGAACACCAAATCGAGCATTTATTTAAGTAAAGTATACAATAACGTTTGTGGTTTAAGACTCAAATATAAAGCATTTAACTTGAATAAGTATGAAATGTCACCCCCAAACAAATATGGAAAACGGGGGATGAATGTACTCACGTTCAAGTAATAAACTTGAAAGTTTGATTATTTGGAGATTTGCCGGACGACGAGTTAACGTATGAAGCCTAAAATAAAAGAAGTCTTGGATTTAAAATGGTTGTCTTGAAGATCTTTAAGTAAAATAATTGTTACAAAAAGTAAACAATTAAAGTTCAAGTTTAAAAATGTAACTATTTAAGAATTCATAATAATAACCCTTTAAAAATGGAAGTTTGCTCAAAACCGGGTTAAAGTATCTAACCTTAATGTTTACTTAACCTATGTTAAGTAATAAGGTGGGTAAAATGCAAAAATGCAAGTTACTTTTGGTCAAAGATACTAAAAGGGGTTTTTTAACGAGTGTTCGGGTCGTCAGTTCGGGTCTTGACAAATGGTCAAACCCAAAGTCAACTTTCCAAAGTATTAATTGTCATGTGATGACTCATCAAAATATAATAACACTTAACCAAGTATGTAGATCTATTGTTTTAGAACTAACAACGCACGTTAAGCGAGTGTTTGGTTTTGTCGGTCCAAACTATGTTATGAGATCAAGTTGGATCCAACAATTCCAAGTACTTAAGAAAATAATTAAAATTATTTTGTAAACTATTTTTAGAGAAATATACAAGTCTTGATAGCTAAAAACACACTTGTGTGTCTTAAGCGAGTAAAATCGGTTTGGTTCGGTTTCCATCTCACAATATGTTCCTTGATGGTCTCCACATGCCCAAATATCATAGATCTTGTATAATAATTTATAAATGAGAAATATTTAAGTTTTACAACTAAAAAGTTAACAACAAGTCTTTTAAGCAAAAGTTTCGGTTTAGTTCGGTTTCCATCTCCCAACGAGTTCATAGATGGATTCCACATGCTTAATATTAAAGACTTGTAAAAATGATTTTTTTGAAACTCAAATCTAACATTAAACATGTTTAAACAACTATTTTAACAAAACTAGTAAACAAAAGTTCGGTTCACGGTTTGGACTATTTACAGTTAAACCGAGGTTAGTCTCTACAAACCTCCACCATGGAACTTCATAAATATGACAAAAAAACTAAAAATAGTAGAAGTTAGTCATGGTTAGTATGTGCAAAAAAGTTATATAAGTGTATATATATCAAGGACCACGAAAATCCTACATGAAGCCTTGCCTTACGACGTTCGAAACTTAACCAACCGGAGTCGGTGAAGTAACTAACAAAGATAACAAGGGGTGTGTATTATATATATGTTGTACCACAATATTCAAGTAATAAGAATTTGTTAAAACAAGGTTAGCTTTTAGTTTGACCTTAAGTAGTCAAAATAGCAAAATGTTGAAGATGAATACTTGGATTTGAAAGAGATTTTGGAGAAGATGAACAACCAAAATGGTGTATGGAGCCTTGATTTTATAATGGTAAGAGTATGGTTCATACAAATAGGGTAAAGATGCATGTGATGGTTGAAATGGTCAAATAAGTTTTTGGTAAATGCCAATAATAGTCCCCAAGGTTTGGTTTATATTTTTAAGGAGTTTTAAAGACCAAAAAGGATGTTTTCAAGACCCAACAAGTGTAAAACAATATTGTAACATAAATCCATAATTCTGATTATATCATAAGCTTTGGTTTACAAAATGGGTCGGTTTCCATGATAAATGAATACAAAAACGAATACAAACGAGACCCGAAATTGACGAATGTCACACTCAACAACAACATAAAAATAAACATTCGTGCACGTAAAGCATATGAAGCATATAACACACAATAGAGCAAGTATTCTAAGTATCATACACCCTAGAGTTTGTGGTTTGAGGATAGAGTATTATAAGTCATTCTTGTTTTGAATAAGTATGCATGTTATCACCAAAGTATAAAAGTGTAAACGGGGGATGAAATGTACTCACATGAAATAAGTAACTTGAAGGATTAGTTTGCGATAAAACGGAAAGGTAAGTTCAACGAGCAAGACCTAGATTAAAAAGGGTCTTGTGTTAGTAGATGGACTTAAAAGCTTTAAAGTAAAATAACATGAATAGTAAGATAATTAATTAAACTTTGAAGGTTAAAATGTAAATACATAATAAATTAAAGTAATGATTTTTGAAAAGTAAGTTTACTTGAAGTCGGGTCTCGATATTCTATTCATTTGTTTTACTTAATCTTTGTTAAGTAAATATTTGGGTAGGGTTGCAATATTGTATGATCCTTTGTTAAATAGATACCAAAATGAGATTTTACGAGTGTTCAGATTTGTCGGTTCGAGTCTTGATAACTGGTCAAGCTCGAAGCTGAGATTCCAAAGTAATAAATGTTATGAGATAACTCAATGAAATCAAAAGAAACTTAACCAAGTGTGTAGTTCTATTAAGAAGAACCTCTACGTCCGTTAAATGAGTGTTTGGTTTTGTTGGTCCAAACTTGTTATAAGATCAAGTTGGATCCAATATACCAAGTGTTTTGAGAAAATAATTAAAATTAGTTTATAATATAGTTTTAGAGGAAAATACGAGATTCGGTGGCCCAAAACACAACTAGTGTGTCTTAAGCGAGTGAACTCGGTTTAGTTCGGTCTTAGTTCGGTTCTTGACTCAGAATAAGACCGAGTATGGTTACCACATACCCAATACCACATAACTTATTAAAAGGAACTTAGAAATTATAATACACAAATCTTACATGTAACATATTAATAAATCATTTTAAATATAAAGCATTTAAACGAGAGTTCGGTCTTGGTTCTGTCCTTGACTCGGAAAAAGACAAAGGATGGTTACCACATACCTAATACCATAGAACATATTAAAATAAACTTAGAATTGATAATACTCAAGTCTTACATACAATATATGTTAAAAATAAAGTATTTAAACAAAAGTTCGGTTTTGGTTCGGCTCTTAACTCGAGATGAAACCCGGGATGGTTGCCACATACCCATTACCGTAGAACTCATTTAAATGATTTGGAAACTAAAATAAATAGAACTAAACATTAACATTAATAATAAGCTTAAACAAAATTTAAAGTGTTAACAAGGACTATAATAGTCCTCCATGAAACCTTGCCTAGCAATCCACCTAAACCGACCATGGCCGAAGAAGGGAAGCCAAGAAAATAAGGGATGTATGTTTTAAACAAGCTTTAATTAACAAGAATCAGTTAGAAACAAATATTAGTATTAGTTTGACATTGAGAAGTCAAACTATCAAGAGTTTGAAGAAGAGTACTAAGATCTAGATTGGGGAGAGTTTGAAGTGAATGAGCAAACCCAAATAGGATGCATTGGTCTTGTTTATATAGGGAAAGAGTGCAGTGTTGGCCATAATGTTGCTTTCAAGAGTTACATGCTTTCGTTATTTGACAATTTTAGTCCCTTAAGTTTGTTTTAACTCGTTTTTAGCCAAAAAGGGTGTTTTAACGTGCCGAAAGAGATGATTTCTTGGTCCGACAATTGTGTAACATAAACGAACATAAAACCCAATATTTTATTAATAACGAAAGATCCGAAAGACCAAAACGGGTCAGGTTTTCCATACAAATGCAAATACAAATACAAGTAAAACCGAATTTGACGAATATCACAATTACCATACTCGAATTTATTAAAACCGAATTCGAATCAAATTGAATTTCAAATGTTTCGAATTCAAATATGATTCCAAACACCCCTATTGTAGTGCAAGAAGATTAGAATGCGGAAAATGTACCCTTTGATGTGTTAGTTCAAGAACCTTCACTAGAACCTTTAATTTATGAAGAACTAGTACATCAACCAGTTAAAGAGCAACCTTTACAAGAACCAGTTGTTGAACAAACTATCCAAGCCCCTGCTTTGACTATGGAAGAACAAAGCGAAATTGACAATCTTATTTCATATCTTCATAATGTATTACAAGTTGAAAGGGGCTTAACACGAGTAAAATCATTCCAAGTTGAAAATGAGGTTGAAATTAGTGACACTACTGATGAAGAATGGAAGATGTTAATGATGGAGTGAATGATGATGATGATGATGATGAACCATTCAATGAAGCCCATTTAACGTCAAGTTCTCCAAGAACCGTTGTTATTGAACATTAGGAGCAAATACTAAGTATGTTTGGTGGTTAGGTTCAGTCCCCTGTAAATCCCACCAGCACAACCTGTATCTCCTGTTCAATAAACCCATGTTCAACAAGATGTTGAAGATTCAATGAATCATATTGCAAGGAAACTGAAAGAAGTGGTTGAAAGCAACCCTCAAAGCTAGTAGATTGGGTAGACTCAAAAGAAGAAAACTTGCTTAGCCTGATCATGATTCATGTGACAAAGAAAGTTTCTCTTCCTCTGAGTCAAACAAGAAAAAGAAAAAAGCTGAAGAAAAGGGGAAGAAAGTTGAAGAAGAAAAGATAATGGTTGAAGATGAGAAGAAAAAACCTAAAAAAAGGTTAAGGCAAATGAAATTGACAAGTGTAGAAGATTGTTAATGAACTTTGGTTATAAAAAAAGTTATGTATTTCAAACATCCATTGAAACACTCAAAGTTCATCTTCAGCAAGAACTTGAAAGTCATAAAAAAGAAAAAGAATTAAAAGCAAAAGAAGTTGCTGAAGCTGAAGAAAGGAAAAAGGTTAAAAAGAAAAAGCAAAAAGAGTTAGCTGAAGAAACAAAGAAGGATGAAGAAGAACTAAGTTTAAAATATTAAATTTTACTTGATAAAGCCGAAGAGTTACATGAGAAATGTAAAAAGTTGGTTGACTATAGTTATAATGAACAATTGGTGTATAGCATGACACTAATCCAAGTAAGAAAAACTCACTCTTCAACCGGAGAGAGAGAAAGAAACTAAAGAAAGAGAAGATGCCCAGTTTGAAGAGATCAGAAGCCAGAGAGAAAAGCATGAGAAGAACCTTGTTGCTGTTTGGTTTCAACGGTGGTTCGGAACGAAAACGGTCAAATAAATTCAAACCCGTTTTAGTTATAAGTTTCGTTTCGGTAAGTGTTAATCAATATTAATATATGTATGAAAACGAACAACAAAACGGAGCGGATATTAACGAGTTAAAACGAACCAAAATCGTAAACCCGAACCCGGATCCGATTACAACAATACAAGTACGATTAAATAAACAACCATAGAGGGGTATTCGATATACCTCGGTTAACAAGAACCGGGAAGACACCGAAGGTAAACGAAAAATGCTAGAAATGACACAATCCAAGATCCGACAGCAATTCCGGCTAGATCTACACACCACGGCAGCTGACGGCGATCGGCGGGAGTCTCCGGCGATAACGGCAGCAGCTAGCGGTGATGTCAGAAGGCGGCGAACAGCTGCGGCGGCTCAGTTACTCCAGAAACGCAGCTCCAACAGCAACCGGGTGCAAAAGAATAGCGGCGGAGGCTGTAGTTTGGCTGAGACGATATTCCGGCGTCCTAAAATAGCTTGCCGGAAAAACGTGGTGGCCGGAGTAGGGCTAAAGGTGGCCGGAGACGAGCAAATAACAGCACTAGAAGCTTGATAAGGGATTGTGGTGGTGGTTTGCAAGTAAATGGCCGGAGAAGATGATGTGGTTGAGATTCCGGTGACCGGAATGTGTCGCCGGAAAAGCGGCTGTCGGAAAACGGCGCCAGTTTTAAGGTGGCAGCTAGGGTTTAGGCTTTTGTTAAGGGTTAAATAAAATATTAATATCATATTCTATATATAGTAATATTTGTAGGGTTTAAGCATGTTAAACCAATTGGGCTGGAGCCCAATTAACAAAACCAAGCCTTGTCCATCATCTTGTCTATCTAATTAATTGTGTCGGGCCTAATTAACATTTAAGTAGGCCTATCTCTCGTTACCCCCGGTGTAACTCTCCGGGTCACATTCGGGTCGGTCGCGTTAACTTGACCCGAAACGACCATAAAATCCAACAGTCTCCCACTTGGACGCATTTGTGTCAAGTATCACAACGCTGACAGCCAGAGGCGTTCTAGCTACACATAGCTGTCCCCAACCGAATATGACATTTTAAATTCATAACCAAAGTATCTTGGAATACCTTATTGCAAGATAATGAATTTATAGTAATCGTTGTCATCTATCCTTTCTGTATAAGACATCAATTGAACAATGAGACATGGATCATATCAATCTCATATAGTGTTCAATTATTGTAGTTCTTGATATAGAGTCAAAGTGGTCCAATCAAACACACAATTAGTTTGGGTGAGGCCTCACACTTTACAAGTTTGAATCAACGAGGGAGCCAATATGTCTAACTGTTACATTTTAAATGTAAGAATACAGAATCCCATCTTGACTACATACAACTCCCACTGAACTCCAGAACATTCCCAACCAATGCCTTTATGGCTGGCAGTTACGCAACAGCGGTTGACATGATCAAAGAATATTCCTCGGTAAACGAAAGTTCTAATATGTATCTCAGGTCTAAGGATACTAAATGAGCATACTATTATCAAAACATCTTATGATCAAGATCCATGAAGATGATTTGATGCGAGTTACATCCAACGTCATTCATAATGAGGTCTGTGAGTTTGGAAGTCAACTGCTTGAGTCCAAAGTCAGAATAGTCTTAATTCAGAATCGCTCCCACGAGTCTGACCGACTACGGATAATTTAGAATACAATATTCACGGATTAAACGTATTAAAATGAACATAGTTGTATTATTCAACGTTTGCATTTAACCATTAAATCAAAGGTGAACTGAAAAGTACAACTGTTTGAATGTTCATATATCCAAATACTAAATCAAAATAAATCACTACCAAATCTAAGCCTGATAGCATCTCTATGCTTGTCCTGAGTCATCGGCTTAGTGAACGGGTCAGCTAGATTTTGATATGTGTCTACTTTGCTTATCATGATGTCAACTCGTTCCAATATTACTCGTACATAGTGGAACTAAAAATGTGCTTGGCCATGTGATGATAATTGGGCTCTTTGGCTTGAGCAATAACACCTGTGTTATCACATATCACGTCGATCATTTTCCTAAAGTAGGAACCAGATCGAGGTTGATTATGAATTTCTTCATCCAAGCAGATTATGAGCGAGAAGCATCTCGGTCATTTTGGAAGTTAGCGTCAGTGTAACATCTTACAATGAGCCTCTCTTCCACTCCTCCAAACACGCTTACGAGACGTCAAGTTTAGTGCATAATATAGCATACATGACAGAGCCAATCGCTGAAGCATATGGAATTGCTTGCATGTGCTTTGTCTCAATGTCCGTTGCCGAAGATTGTGATTTGCTAAAACGGTTCTTTTAGCAATGGAACAGCTCCTATCTTGGAGTTGTCCATTGAGAAGCGTGTCATGACCTTGCTTATGTATGTACTTTGACTTAGCCCTAGAAGCCGCTTAGATCTATCTCGGTAGATCTTGATTCCCAGAATATAAGCAGCTTCTCCAAGATCTTTCATTGTAAAACAAGATTTCAATCAGTGCTTAACTCCCTTAAGCATAGGAATGTTGTTTCCAATTATCAGTATATCATACACATACAAGATAAGAAATGATATAGTGCTCCCACTAGCCTTTCTGTAAACACAAGGCTCATCTTCATTATTGATAAAACCAAACTCTTTGATTTTCTCATCAAGTGAAGATTCCAGCTTCGAGATGCTTGCTTAAAATTCACTTGCTCCCTATTGCCCGACCTTCGGGGGGTAGCTCAATCAAGTTCTATACTTGATTTTCATGAATAGATTGCATCTCGGCGTTCATGGCATCTCGCCATTTCTCAGATTCTGGATCCAAGATTGCAGAAATGTAGTTAGTAGCTTCGTCGCCAGACTCGGCTATTAATAAGACTTCTGGACCATCCAGATGCCATAGGTATCTAGGATTGGGTGCGGGAGTCCTACTAATTCTGCAAACGCTCGTGTTTATGTCTGATGTATCATCAACAATAACTTGTTGATCAGACACTCTAGCTTCTCAGCGGTTGTTTGTGGTTCTTGAATTTCTTCAAGATCGACAAAATAATCTCCAGTTCCACGATCGAGAAATTCTTTCTCGAGGAAGTGGTCTTTCCTCTTGATAGAAATCATATTTGTATCAGGATGAAAGAAGTTATAACCGCTTTGGTAGTAGTATTTGACGAATGCGGGAAACGGTCACAAAGGTAAAACTCCAAAGGGAATGAGGCAAGTTAGTTCTACACATCATCGATCAAACCAAGTTTAGCAAAGTTTGATTCCTCCTATTGCTCACGCCATTATGTTGGGGTGTGCCATGTGGAGTGAGCTGTGAAACAATTCCACACTCTTTTAGATGATTGATGAACTCTGAGCTGAGATAGATTCCACCTCGATCTAATCGAAGTATCTTAATGGTTTTACTAAGTTGGTTTTCCACTTCGCTTCGAATCTCTTTGAACATTTCAAAAGTCACATGCTTATGTTTCATAAGATACATATAAGCATATCGACTATAATCGTCGATAAAAGAGACGAAGTATCTTTCATGGTTTCTAGGCGTGGTTCTGAAAAGTCCACATACATCAGTATGTATGAGCTCTAACAGATCTCTTTCTCGTTCACTTTTATGAGTGAAGGAGTCTTTGGCGAGTTTGCCAGGTAAGCAAGACTCATAATCGTCAAAAGAGTCTGGTCCTGTGGATTCAAGAATCCCTTCGGATTGGAGTCTTTTAACTCTTGCCTTGCTTATGTGGCCAAGTCGGCAATGCCATAGAGTTGTATCATTGATGCCAAATCTGATACGTTTTGAAAGATTATATACGTTATTATTAGATTGAACATCAATCTAATATATATCATTTCAAGGTTTAGCCTTAAAATAAAAGATATCATTTAAGTAAGTAGAAATAGCCATGCCATTGAAACCGTACTTAAAACCTTATTCAAACAATAACGAAACTGAAACGATGTTTCTGGTTAAACCAGTAGCATACAAACAATTATTCAAATGAAAAACTAGGTCAGATGGACAAGTAAAATGAAATACTCCAGTTGCCAGAACTGGTACTCTCTACTCATCTCCAACGATGAGTTCCATGCTGCCTTTATTCAGTTTCTTCCACTTCTCAGGCTCCTGCAAGACATTAACGATGTGAAAACCACATCCGGTATCAAATACCCATGTGTTGCTAGAGACAGTGAAAAGTTTAATAACGTATATGGAAATACCTCGAGAAGAGCCTTCACCATTGGCTCTCTTCATCTTGATCTCATCAAGGTACTCGGGACAGTTTCGCATCCAGTGTCCTTTTTGGTTGCATCGGTAGCACTTGTGCTCCTCAGGGGGCGGCGGTGGAATCTTTGGAACCCCTTTCTTAGCATTGGTGGCACGAGGGGCAGCAATGGTAACATTCTTCTTGCCTTTACCTTTATAACCCCGGTTATTGGGATTAGGCTTCTTGACACCAGCAGATCGAATGGTCAAAACATGATTTGTCCTTGAAGAAATGTTCATCTCAGCCGTCTTGAGCATGTTATGAAGCTCCGGCACTATCTTCACCCAACCATTCATATTGAAATTCATTACGAAATTGTCGTATGAGTTGGGGAGAGAGTTGAGGATGAAATCCGATGCCATCTCATCGCGCATGGGATAATCAAGTTTCTTGAGCTGATCGATGTGCCCCTTCATCTTAAGAACATGAGCACCGACGGGAGACCCCTCTACCATCTTGAAACTGATGAGTTGTTTCATGGTGTCGAAACGTTCTTGACGGGCTTGTTTCTGGAACATGCCCTTGAGTTGCTCAAGCATCTCATAGGCACCAAAGTCTTCCAAGCCTTTAGCAAGCTCAGAAGTCATGGTAGCTAGCATAATACAGGAGACCTCGGCCGAGTCATCCTTATGCTTGTCAAGAACCTTTCGTGCAGCGACTGTGTTGTTTTCAGGCTCGTTTGGAACATGTCCATCGAGAACATACAGGCGCTTTGTGTTGGTGCATAGATGTCAGTAGTTCATATGTCTAATGTCTGTAATCGAGTCTGTAATATTGTTTATGTAATTGTTTGTGTAAAAGCGAAGTTGTTGACAAGTTCGCTTAGGCGAACTTGTTAACCAAGCGTTGTTGACAAGTTCGCCTAGGCGAACTTGTTGAACGAGCGAAGTTATAGACAACTTCGCCTGAGGCGAAGTTGTCGTGTATTTAAATAGTTTACGGGTTTACTGTTTAAGGTTAATCAGTTAATCAGTTGTTAGAGTTTTGGTCGATCGAGTTCAGTTTACGTGTATTTCAGTAAGTCTATTGACGTGAGTCTGTAAGCATCTCGGTTTAAGTTATCAATATAACGTGTGGTTGTTCGTATCGTGTGTACGTGTGTTCGTGAGCTAATATTCTACGTCCGTAACGATCTACACAGGGATTCCGCACCTGTGTATATCGGGATATCTCGTGTGATCCGTCCAGGGAACCTACAATTGGTATCAGAGCATTTGCTCGATTGTGTGGTTCGGGATATTCACGCGGGTGTAGAATTCGTTTCATTTCGGGTATTACCGGGACGAGTTTGTGGTGTTTTTGCTCATTCTAGCTTCCTACCAGTGTGTTCAAGCCTTCAAACCGTCAAAATCGTCGTTAAAATTTGATTTTCAGATCTGCAGAAAGTTTCAGTTCGTCAGGCGAAGTTGCTGTTCATCAGGCGAAGTTGCCGTCAGGATTCGTAGGGTTTCAGCGAAGATATAAGGAGAAGCGAAGTTATTCACAACTTCGCCTACCTCCTCAACTTCGCCTAACTCAGCGAAGTTCTCATCAAGTTCGCTTAATTCAGCGAAGTTCTCTTCAAGTTCGCTTACTTTCTAAGTTCGCTTACCCTAAGCGAAGTTATTCACAACTTCGCTCAGTCACGCGAATTTAAGAAGAATCCAGCGAAGTTATTACTTAAGCGAAGTTATCCTTAACTTCGCCTACAGTACTGTTTCGAAGAAATTTTTTAACTTCGCCCTTTTCAGAATTTTTCGGGTTTCTTAGTCTTCAAGAAGGATGTCGTCAATCAATATTTCAGAGCTTGTCAAGATGGAAGTTGAAGCGGGGTCAGCTACAAAGGCCCCAAGGTTGCTGAAGGGAACTGATTTTGTCGCTTGGAAGGATCGGTTCATACAGTATGTTAAGTACCAGGATGCAAAGATGTGGGTATGCATCCAAGATGGATATATTCCACCGATCATGGAGTATGAGGGTCGAGACCAAATCAAGAAATACAGTAAAATGGAAGAAGAGGAGAAGAAGATGTATGAAGCCGAAAGCAAGGCTCATGCTGCAATCACAATGGCTCTTCCACAGGAGATCCTCCATACTTTCAAAAAGTATACATCAGCTAGATAGCTTTGGGAAGCTCTTGAGAGCAGATTTGAAGGAAACGTAGGCATTCGGGCCTCAAAGATAAAGTTACTCAAGACTCAATTTTCAGTCTTTAAGTACTTAAAGAACGAATCTCTTGATGATATTATCACTCGATATTATCATCTAATGACTGAACTGAGTAACTACTCCATTTCCTACCGAGAAGAAGAGATTGTAGAAAAACTTCTCGATGCTCTCCCACCAAAATGGGAGATGTATACGGTACTGATGAGGGAAGACAAGGACTTCTCTACGTATGATCTTGAAACCGCTGTCAACAAGCTCAGAACTTTTGAGCTTAAAATGGTAAGAAAAGAAACATCTATGGATCAGGTTCAAGATCCAGGCATGTATGATGCAAAAGTGAACTCCAATACAAGTTCAAAGACTGACTCTGCCGCCTACTACTCGAAAGGTGAGTCGGGTGCCAATTCTTCATAGGAGGGGCATGTGTCAGTAAACACAAATGGGGATGTTTGCTTTGTTGCGGGTGGATCAAGTGGTACTCAGCAGACAGCAAGCCAGAGTATTGGATCTTCAAGTTCCTCAAGCAATAATTACTCTAAAATGCCAATGAGCGTCAAATCTGCTGAAGAGCAGTTTGGCCTCTATGCTTCATTTATTGCTTCATATGAAAACTATATTCAAGGAAAGGTGGTTGATCCAGCGATGCTAGATGAAGACTACGACCAGATCGATGCTGATGATCTGGAGGAGATGGATTTACAATGGCAGATGGCCATGATAGTGAGGAGAGTGAAGAAGTTCATGAGAAAGACGGGGAGAAAGTTTGTTGGTGGCAGGCCAGGGTTCGACAAATCTAAGGTGAGGTGCTATAACTGTCAACAAAACGGGCACTTTGCCAAAGAATGCAGAAACGAGAGAGTTGAACGTGGTCAAGGAAGGTCTCCACAGCACACTGGAAGTACTAAAGAAGTCAATGCCATGCTGTCCAGAAAAGCAGGTGAGTACAACTGGAACCTGCATTTGAATGAAAATAGTGAACAGGCAAATATGGCTAAGGTTGAGAATGAAGAACGTGAGAAGACTACCGGAGAAGAGAAAGCTACTGGTAAGGAAAAAGCTTTCATGGCAGATAACGAGGATCAACGCTCCGAGGTAAGTTCTAAATCTATTTGTACTAAATGTGAGAATTTGTCTGAGCAACTTGCTACCATAACTGATCAGTATGTTCGTTTAGATGCTGAATTTAAAACTCTTAAAGAAGATCATCACTTCACAAAAGCAAGAGAAAACAGTTACAAAGTTAAAATTAAAGCGTGTGAAAAAGATGTTAAAAGCTTAAAAACTAAACTTGCTGAAAAAATTGAAGTTATTGATCTTAGTTATGAGGTTTTAGAAGAAAAGACTAAACTGATTGCTGAACGAGAAAAGCAGATTGCTGACCACCAGGTGAAAGTGGTGGAACTAAACCGAAAACTGGAGCAGTTCCGAAATTCCTCAGCTATTCTTGATCATCTTGTTAGTGATCAAGGTACCTCTACAAAGAGAGGAGGAATTGGTTATCACGAGGTTCCACCACCGTATAACCACAATTACACTTTTAACCCTAGTGTACAGAAATCTGCTGATTTTGAAGTTCCTCAGACAGTTCCAATCAAGGTTACGAGTTCAGAACCAAGTGTTAGTAGTGGCGAAACGAGTTCGCCTGTTTCAAGTGTGAATATTTCTGTTACGAGTCCAATCTCATCGGATTCGGATAAGTTGTCCGAATCGGGTAAGACAAATGTGAAGGTAGTGTTACCCACTGGTGGAGAAAAAGATAAAACTTCTAAAAAGAGTACTCCACTCAACCCGTACGTCCCACCTTATGTGAGACGAACGGCCGGTAACACTGCCTCGACATCCAAAACAACCTTTGAGAAGAAAATGGAGTATAGGTGTTGTTTTAGGTGTAATAAGTTATGACATCTTGTTGCAGATTGTCCTCTGACGCCGAAATTCAGAGGCGTGAGGCCTATTAAAACTGAGCATAAGCTTAATGGTAATTTTAAAAATGAAAACCCTTCAAAGTTTCAAAATGTAACTAATACAGGTTTTCACAGAAACAAACCTCAGTTTTACAATGCTAATCACCAAACCGTAAGATATAATACTTTCAATACGCATAGGTTTGGAAGGCCTCACACTCAATTTCCAAGGAGATTTCCTAATAGGACTGACAGGAATTATCCAAATGCTAACTTTGGAAAGCAGAAGTACGGGATGTATAGATCCAAGACCAATTGGTCTTGGGTCCCTAGATTCTAATCATTTGCTTTATTGTGCAGGAACAGTTGAACAGGGCTGCCCACAGTCTTTGGATTGTAGATAGCGGCTGTTCCCGACACATGACGGGCAACAAATACTTGTTGCACGACTTAAAACCTGTTCAAGGAGCGAGAGTTAGTTTTGCAGGTGAAAGTGGAGGAAGAATTACGGGAAAAGGAACGGTGTCAAATGGGAAGATGACACTTGAGAATGTGAATTTTGTAGAAGAGCTGAAGCACAATCTGCTGAGTGTGTCGCAGATTTGTGATAAGGAGTATACTGTTCACTTCACGAAGAATGAGGCGATCGTGTTGAAGCCTGGTTTTCAGATACCATACGAGTGGATAGTGATGAAAGCTCCACGTGATACAAATACGTACGTGATGGATATGAGGTCTACTGAAATGGCCTCGGGAGAATCATGTTTAATGACGAAAGCAAGCGAATCAGAATCCGAACTATGGCACAGAAGAATAGGGCACATTCATCTTCGGAAGATGAACCACATTGTCAAAAATGGGCTTGTGATGGGCGTTCCCTTGAAAAGTTTTAACTTTGAAGACAAATGTATTGCATGCAAGAAGGGAAAGCAACACAAGAAATCCCATCTCACCAAGAAGGTCAACTCTATTGCCAGTACTCTAGAACTGCTTCACATGGATCTCTTCGGTCCCGTGAATGTAAAAAGTCTAGGAGGTACTTCTTACTGCTTGGTGATCACTGATGACTACTCGCGATACTCGTGGGTATATTTTCTGAAATCGAAAGATGAGACGGCTCAAATGGTGAAGAGTTTGATTACTAAAGTTGAGAACGTCATGAGTAAAACAGTTAAGTTCATCAGAAGTGACAATGGGACGGAGTTCAAGAACTTTGAAATGGAGATCTTCTGTCTTCAGAAAGGAATTGAACATCAATACAGCGCTCCGTATACTCCGCAACAGAATGGAGTGGCTGAAAGGAAGAACCGAACTTTAATTGAAGGAGCCAGGACTATGCTGGCAGATTCGAAGCTTCCTGTGATGTTCTGGGCTGAAGCAGTTGCTACAGCCTGCTATGTTCTGAATAGAGTGTTAACCGTTAAGAAACTTGGTAAAACATGTTACGAGCTTATGCATGGAAGGAAGCCCAACTTGAGTGGTCTTGAACCATTCGGGTCTCCTTGTTCGATCTTGAAGACAAATTCGAAATTTGGAGAAGTAGCCGATGAAGGAATATTAGTCGGTTATGTTGTTGGTACTCCCAACCGACGTGTCTTCAATACTTCGACTTGCAAAGTGGAGGTGGTGTGTAACACTGACATCACAAGTTACCAACCGCCAAAACCTAGCAATGGACCTGCTGAGCTTTTCGACTATGTTAAGCTTTTTAAGTCGTTTAACGTACCGGATTTGGAGATTTCTGAAGAAGAAGAAAGAGCTGCGACGAAGATGATACTCGATGAGGAAGAAAATCTATTGCAAAGACAGCTGATTGATAAGTGTCAACCTTCCTCATCAAACACTATCGGTACCCCTACTGCCTCAACTGAAGAAGAATTTATCAATCCTTTTCACTCTCAGCATGAAACAACCATTGATGAGATCTCTTCTAATTTGGAAGATAATTTGCATGTCGGTTCTGTTCCGACCACGAAAATTCATAAAGATCACCCTTTGGATAATGTGATTGGTGATGTGTCCTCAGGTGTACAAACGAGAAGTAGCTTGAATGAACATCCCTGTGTTTATACAAGCATTAAGGAGACATGAATAATCGATGAATGCATGTATACCTGCTTTATAAGCCAGATTGAGCCGAAAAATTATCAAATGGCTTTAAAGGACAGCTCGTGGGTCGAGGCCATGCAAGAAGAGTTGGCTCAATTCGAGAAGATGGAAGTTTGGACTTTGGTTGAAAAACCAAAGAATGTGCATGCGATAGGCACAAAATGGGTGTTCAAGTGCAAGAGAGATGATAAGGGGATCATTATAAGAAACAAGGAGAGGCTTGTCGTGAAAGGTTTTAATCAACAAGAGGGGATTGATTATAACGAAGTGTTCGCTCCTGTCGCCAGGTTGGAAGCCATAAGATTGTTTTTGGCGTTTGCTGCTTATGAAAAGATGAAGGTGTTTCAGCTAGATGTGAAAAGTGCGTTTTTTAATGGGATAGTTGATGAGGTTGTGTATGTTGAGCAACCTCCGGGTTTTCCTGACCCAGACTATCCAGATCATGTGTACAGGTTGAGCAAGGCATTGTATGGATTACATCAGGCACCTCGTGCCTGGTATGCAACTTTATCGGATTACTTGCTCGAGAATGGTTTTGAAAGAGGGAAAATTGATAGCACGTTGTTCTTCAAAAGAGATGGAAGCGACATCCTGCTGGTACAAGTCTACGTGGACGACATTATATTTGCTGCATCAAAAGTCTCCATGTGTCAGGAATTTGAAGCTGTCATGAAGAAAAGGTTTGAAATGAGTGCTATGGGTGAACTAACTTTCTTTCTAGGATTGTAGGTTGATCAGAGGAAGGACGGGATGTTCATTCATCAAACGAAGTATGTTCAAGATGTGCTCAAGCGCTTCAAGATGGAGGACAGTTCTCCATATGATACTCCAATCTGCGTCAATCACAAATTGGGTGCTGAAGTAGACGGTGATGCAGATGTGGACCCAACTCAATATCGGGCAATAATAGGTTCTTTAATGTACTTAACTGCATCTAGGCCTGATATAATGTTTGCTGTTTGTCTTTGTGCAAGTTTTCAGGCAAATCCAAAAGAATCTCATTTGAAAGGTGCAAAGAGGATACTGCGGTATCTCAAGGGCAAGCCGAAGCTGGGGTTGTGGTACCCGAGAGGAGGTGACTTGGAGCTGGTCGCTTACACAGACTCTGATTATGGAGGGTGCAATCAGAGTCGGAAGTCAACAACTGGAGGATGTCAGTTTCTTGGTGGCAGATTGGTGTCGTGGCAATGCAAGAAGCAGACTTCAGTCGCAATCTCAACCTGTGAGGCAGAATACATGGCTGCATCCAACTGCTGCTCTCAGGTTCTATGGATACAACAACAGCTGCGCGACTATGGTCTGAATTTCTTACTTACTCCTATTTGCATTGATAACACAGCTGCTATCTCAGTAACTAACAATCCCGTGAAACATAGTAAATAAACACATTGACATACGTCATCATTTCATACGGGATTGTGCTGAGAAGAAACTGATAATTCTTGAAAAGGTGGATACGCTTGATAATTTCGCTGATTTATACACTAAAGCGTTTGACAAATCCAGATTTCAAAACCTTATTGAACTGAATGGGATGATCAATCCCGAGTAACCATGCTTATCTTGTGATTTAAAAAAAAAAAAAAGTCACTAATCGCTTAAAAATATGTCGGTTACATTAGTTTGAAGGACATGTCTTCGGATATGTTTTGGTCCTCATTTTCGACTTGGAGATTTTGAGGATAGCCATTAACCAGATTACTGATAGTGACCAGGGCGGTTTATGATGAGTTTTTCTTTCTTTCGCTTAAAATTAGTCGATCATACTTAGTTAGAAGGACACATACTAGTATGTGGTCGGTCCAGCTGATCCATTGGATCTTCGGGATAGCCGTTTACCTGAAGACTTTGTTTTGGTCGGGGCGATTTTTGTTTAAATTTTGAAAGAGAAAAATGGGAAATGAAATTATTTTTCAAGTCTGTTACTTCGTAAGAAGTTTGTTAGCTATGTTTAAACGGAAAATTGATCCAACCTTGGAAAATGATAGAGATACTAATTCTGTGTGCTTAACTAGTGAAGTTATTAGGCTTAAAAGGCTTTAGGACAGCAATTGTATGTCATGGTAACTTTTTATGGTGCGTAAAAGTAGATGTGATACAAACTAATTTTACTTGATTTTACGTGGAAACTCCTTAAGAGTTTTGCGTGTCTTCATATATATCTTTTCGAATGATAGGCAGAAAAGCGATTACCCAGTCATACACGAGCCCATGTGTGTTCTGATTCCCGTGAAGATGGCGTTTCAAGATACTGCAGTGATCCAGATTCGGGACTTGCAGTTAATTTCTACTTTGAAGTCTATGTTTGTTTATATATATATATATATATATATATATATATATATATATATATATATATATATATATTTGAAGTCATTGAAACATTTTAGAGATGACGAAATATCAAGACTTCTCAATCTTAGAGTAAGAAGAAGAACGGGAACCAGAAGAAGAGTACTTACATGTTTAATCAGACACTATGGGTCGAAGTCAATTCGGGGTGACTTGGGGAAAGCCAAATACGCTTTGAGGATAGATAGGAGGCATCAATATTTCTGAGTTGTTGCCCACTTAAATTTTAAGGATTAATTGAACCTAACTCGTATCACAGAAACGATGAAAACCATCTTAAGTATATTACCTACTTACAACCTGTCTCCATATGTCATAATACAGCTAAACCCGGATCTATGTGACAGTCACGTAGTTAGTATGATTCCTGTTTGGATCTTTTCTAAAACGTAGCAGTCCCTATCGAGACTGAAATTTGATCCCTTATACTTTAAATTTTTACGTTTTTGTACTTAGATAATTTTATGATTTTTTAACTGGTTACTTAGAATTGATCATGTTATTTATTTCTTAAAGGACAATTTATAACTTAATTGACAACTGTTAAAATTTTAAGGGTTAAATTTTGAAATTTTAGGCGATGTTGTTGAACAGGCGAAGTTGTGAAGTTGTGGATAACTTCGCCTAGGCGAAGTTATCTGTAACTTCGCCTGTACAACAGATCCCCTATATAAGGGATACTTAAGGTCAAACTGTTCATCAGTTTTTCGAAATCCAGCGAACTTATTCACAATTAACCGGCGAACATATATCTTTTCCGGCGAACTTGTTCTTTCAACCTTTTACGTGTTACTTATTCCGATTTTCTCACCGATCAAAGGTTTGAGATGTTGTTTTATCATATATTACAAGTTCGTTCATGCTAATCAAGGGTCGTTTCGACCCGGTTATTAACCTCGAACCATCGGTTTTGAAACCGATTTTCATAACCTATGTTTTTACGTGTTGAACACTATACTGATCATCAACATGTCTTTAAAACTTATGTTTACGAGTGCTTAATCGTCTAAAACTAGCCGAATCATCACCTGCACGTTGTTCCATGAATCTCACTGTCGCCGATTCAGATTCAGGCGAAGTTAGGGTTCAGGCGAAGTTATCCGTAACTTCGCCTGGAGCTTAAGTTCGCCTGAGGCGAAGTTATCCGTAACTTCGCCCGAAGCTTAAGTTCGCCTGAGGCGAAGTTATCCGTAACTTCGCCTGAAACTTAAATTCGCTTGAGGCGATGTTGTGATGAGGCGAAGTTAACTTTAACTTCGCCTAGATCATTTTTACTTATATTAATTAGACGAACTTAAAGCTGAAGCGAAGTTGTTCCCAACTTCGCCTCAACTTTAACTTCGCCTATACAGAGTTTATCACAACTTCGCTCATGGTAACAAGCGAACTTGTGCTATGTCTTTTTGTCGTTCTAACTTGGTTAGTTTATTGCAGATATGGCTGCGGTAGCGGGTGCTGGAGGTGCAGGAGGCGATGACGGTGACAATCAGAGACAGTTTTTCCCGGGTCACAATATGTACATCACTCTTGACCCGGAGGCGAGCGGTGTGGACGACTATCGCGAGATTATCACTTTCCTCCTGCGCTCGAGGATTTTTCACGCGATCACCAACACTCTACCGATATCTCTGCCGAATATCGAAGACTTCTGGCAGACGGTCGAATATGATTGCCGTGTTGAGCCCCCGGTGATGAGAGCTACGGTGAACAATCAACAGGTTCAGTTCAACTCTGAACAGATCCGGGTGGCGCTACGGTTCGGAGACGAGACTCGAGACGATCCAACTGAGTTCGTAGCTCCCTTTCGTGATGGAGCGTTTCTTCGAATGGGCTACTCTGGTCCATTAGGAGATACCCAAAGAAGGAAGGGTTTCCTTCTAGACCAGTGGCGCTTCCTCATGCACGTCATGATCGTGTGCATGTCGGGGAGGAAGGCGGGCACAGATGGTATGGGTGCGACCATGCAGTCTGCCATGACTGCACTGACCTATAACAAGCGTTATAGCTTCAGTCAAATGGTCTTTTACGAAATAGACAGGCAAAGAAGGGCGATGTCTCGGGAGCGGTTCATCATGTACCCACGCTTTTTACAGATGATATTGAACCATGTGGCTCCGAGTCTACCTCAGAGACGCCCGATCAGATACGTCGAATCAGTGAGCAAACGTATCTTTGCTCAATGCCGCACGTCAAGTGCGAGGAGCAATCCTGAACGACGTCCCAGGCATACTCCACTATTTGGGTTTTTAATTAACCCAGAGTATGTTCCTGCTGGTGGGGACGAGTTCAGAGATCCTCAACCGCAACAGGCAAGAGCAACTCAAGCTGTTCCTGCTCCTGCTGTGCCTGTTGTATCAACGGCTGAGGATATAGACCTTGACGCTGTTTTTGGAGGTCAAGGCTACTTTGACATGGATCAAGTTGAAGAGGTGCAAGTCTCAGCTGCACAGGGTTCGGGTGTGAGTATGACTAGAGCAGCTACGTCGATGGCTGACTCCGATTTGGATGAGATTATGAATGAGGGGAGACGGTTGATGGTGTCTCGAGAAAGAACGTTCGGGAAAAGAAAGAGAACGGAGGATGATGAAGAGTCAGAGGAAGAAGAAGATATACACAAGCTGATTAGAAGATCAAGACGGGAGAGGACAGGTGCTGGCATGGGAGCTGGAGAGACTTCAAGGACTGTACGATTTGCTCCGGCCGCACTGTCTGGTATGTCTATTATTCCTTCTTCTGTACAGGTGACAAGTACAAGCGCTGCGGATGTTCCCGTGGTGGCTACATCAACGACTGGCATTCCATCCACCACTACCATCCAGACGTCGACTCCGGAGATCGTGTCACTACCACCTCCGACGCTTACTCAATCGGTGGTAGCTGCTCGTTTTGTGGAGTCAACGGTCGTTACTGCTGCAGGGTTATCAGGTATGGTACCACCTGCGGTTACGCCTGCTTCTGGAGTCTCGCCTTCGCCAATGTCAGATTCAGAAAGAATAGCTTCACTAGAGCGGATCGTGGCAGAACAATCAAAGACTATTCAAAGCCTAGTGGAAGCAAATCAACTACAGGCATCCCTCCTGGTCGAGCATGGGAAAATCATAGATGCCTTGAAGGAGTTCTTGGCATCTCAGGGGGAGATGAGCTGTAAGGGCGACGAGCTCAGAATGAAGAAGAGAAATGACCGTGACGATGATCCCAATGCATCGAAAGATGCAGGTGGTGAGCTGCCAAGAACTTCTGAAGCTCTTGGTACTTCCACAGCTGAGGGGGAGTCTACTGACGTGGCTGGTGGTTCTGGTGATGATGTGGTGTTAGTTGAAGATGATGTGATTGATGCGCTGAAGGAGCTTGATGATGACATGTTCAGTGACGATGTTTTATTCGATGAAGATGTGCTGCCGAGTGATATGATTGAGAAGATCGGTGAGCAGATTGTGATTGAAGATGGAATAGAAGAGGGGGAGATAGTAGAAGAAAACGTTGAACACGAGATCCCTGAGGTTGAGAAAGCCGACGTGAGTGTTGAGATGGATGAGACTGAGTGGGAGGAGCAGCCTAGGTGGAAGGAAGGTTGTGCTCATTGGTTTATCAAGACCAAGAAGCCTGCTGTTCCAGCCATGTTCAAGAAGAGCTATAACATCAAAGGCTATGCTGAGTCGAAGAAGGGAATCATCTGTTGGATTTATGATGAACAGATCAAGTTGTTTGTGGTGAAGCGTTATGATGGTATTCAATACTTCAAACGAATGTTGAGATCTCTCAATACATTGCCGGAATGCGAGGTGAAAGATTTGGCCAGGTTGGGCCTGATAAACAGAAGTGACAACAATATGGCGAGAATGATTGAGAAGATTGTGTGGAAAGAAAGCATAAAAGAAAAGAAGTTTGAACTATTAAAGCCACAGAAGGGAAAGCTCGTGGAGGATACAGAGAGAGGATTGAGAGCAGATGGCAAGCCATGGATGGTGATGAAGTACAAGCCGATCCGATGCATCAAGGAGGTCCCGATGAAGAATATGCCTCAAGATGTGTTGAAGAATCTAAAATGGTGGTACGTTGATTGCCAGACTGCTGAAGCTGTGATGGAAGATGAGGATGAACAAGAGATACTTAGAATTTACGATCCGATGCATCTTGTAAACTTATCGCAAGCTGATCTGAAGATGCTCAACGAGAAAAAGATCTTTTATATTCCAGCTTGGAAGGATGAAGCAAGAAAGTATCAACGAGTTGTGACGGTATGTGTTAGAGAAGGAGTGCACGCGTGAAGATACAGGATTACGAGACAAGAGCTGAAAGATCAAGATATGAAGCTACTGCCAAGGGGGAGTCTGTTGGTGCATAGATGTCAGTAGTTCATATGTCTAATGTCTGTAATCGAGTCTGTAATATTGTTTATGTAATTGTTTGTGTAAAAGCGAAGTTGTTGACAAGTTCGCTTAGGCGAACTTGTTAACCAAGCGAAGTTGTTGACAAGTTCGCCTAGGCGAACTTGTTGAACGAGCGAAGTTATAGACAACTTCGCCTGAGGCGAAGTTGTCGTGTATTTAAATAGTTTACGGGTTTACTGTTTAAGGTTAATCAGTTAATCAGTTGTTAGAGTTTTGGTCGATCGAGTTCAGTTTACGTGTATTTCAGTAAGTCTATTGACGTGAGTCTGTAAGCATCTCGGTTTAAGTTATCAATATAACGTGTGGTTGTTCGTATCGTGTGTACGTGTGTTCGTGAGCTAATATTCTACGTCCGTAACGATCTACACAGGGATTCCGCACCTGTGTATATCGGGATATCTCGTGTGATCCGTCCAGGGAACCTACACTTTGCCATGGTTAGAACAAGTCTTAAGTTGCGGTGCCATTCGATGAAGTTGGTACCGTTCAGTTTATCCTTCTCAAGGATAGTCTTAAGGGCGTAGGGTGAAATTTCGTTTGACGACATCTGATTAATTAAGCAAAAGTAAATTTAATTAGTATTTTCGATGTTGTAGTCCTATTATTAATGACCCAATAACATTAATTAATTATGAGTATGAGAATCTGGCTTCCAGTTATTAAAGGCAGCTGTAGCACACAACATTAATAAGTGGTTAGGCAGATTGACAATGATTGCCAATTGTGAATAGAGCACAACTCTCGGTTATGAGGCCTATAGAGAAAAACGATTGTCTGTATAGATACGTTTAGCCTCATCTTTGCCCACTTTAAGTCTCCAGACAGCTTTAGCACGTAACAGGAGAGTAAAGTAATAGTTGTCCTAGTACCGTGACTTGTGAAAGCGCCAGATTTGTCAACGAAACGCATTCACCTTGAAGGGATAGGCTAGAGAACAAGTGTGGTGCTGTAGCTCCAAACACTCGAAATTTCGCAGTATGCCTCAAGTGTGACTTGTAGTAGGATTGGCATAAAGGATTGGTTTTAATTGGGATTAATTTTAAAATTACCAAATAGAGTAAAAGTCAAATTTTACTGTATTTATTATCGCGACGAATAGATGAACCATTTCATCTCTCAGGACACTTAGTTTTAAATAACCTAGTAAAAACTAAGTTTGTAGCGATACGACTAACTAATTTTAAGTTAATAGAAATCTATTAAGTTATTAGTTTTGGAAATCAAAACGCTTTTAATTTGCAAAACATAATCGGTTAATAAAATGTTTATTTTCAAATTTATTTGGTATTAGGTCGGTGATATTATAATCCTATTATAATCAATCCAAGCAACCACAAATAGCAAATAACAAAAAAAAATATGTAAATCCTTTATGGCCAAAAGGTGATCGGTCTCGCTAGAGCCAATTAGGGAGACCGATCGGGTCAAGGGGTCATAACACAAACAACCACAAGGATGGACTTCTCCGTGCATCCCGTCGTCTTGTCCGAACTCCCACTAACTCCAAGAAGTCCATGGGCTCGTCCTCGGTTATCTCCGCGTCTTCTTAATTACAAATTTATAAACTAACAATAATTTGTCCTATTACAAATTTGAACCATCTTTATGGCCAAAAGAAAACCGAAAAATAAATAATAACCTTTTACAACTTTTGAACCAACCATATGGCCAAAACAAGCTCAAACACCAAACACAACCAAACAATCACATAGGTCGGGGCCGGATTTACATATTCACAATAAACGAATTTCGGGACGTTTTGACTTGGTCAAATAAAATAAACAAAACTTTGACCAACACAAAATCACCCGAAATTAAATCTAAATCTATAAACTTTAAACGATTTAAAGTTTAAAATGTAGATCCGGTTTTAAACGAACCGGTATCGACTCGTACGTTGTAACCGCGGCTCGGATACCACTGTTAGGTTTCAACGGTGGTTCGGAACGAAAACGGTCAAATAAATTCAAACCCGTTTTAGTTATAAGTTTCGTTTCGGTAAGTATTAATCAATATTAATATATGTATGAAAACGAACAACAAAACGCAGCGGATATTAACGAGTTAAAACGAACCAAAATCGGAAACCCGAACCCGGATCCGATTACAACAATACGAGTACGATTAAATAAACAACCATAGAGGGGTATTCGATATACCTCGGTTAACAAGAACCGGGAAGACACCGAAGGTAAATGAAAAATGCTAGAAATGACACAATCCAAGATCCGACAGCAATTCCGGCTAGATCTACACACCACGGCAGCTGACGGCGATCGGCGGGAGTCTCCAGCGATGGCGGCAGTAGCTAACGGTGATGTCAGAAGGCGGCGAACAGCTGCGGCGGCTTAGTTACTCCAGAAAAGCAGCTCCAACAGCAACCGGGTGCAAAAGAATAGCGGCGGAGGCTGTAGTTGGCTGAGACGGTATTCCGGCGGCCTAAAATAGCTCGCCGGAAAAACGTGGTGGCCGGAGTAGGGCTAAAGGTGGCCGGAGACGAGCAAAGAACAGCACCAGAAGCTTGATAAGGGATTGTGGTGGTGGTTTGCAAGTAAATGGCCGGAGAAGATGATGTGGTTGAGATTCCGGTGGCCGGAATGTGTCGCTGGAAAAGCTGCTGCCGGAAAACGGCGCCGGTTTTAAGGTGGCAGCTAGGGTTTAGGCTTTTGTTAAGGGTAAAATAAAATATTAATATCATATTATATATATAGTAATATTTGTAGGGTTTAAGCATGTTAAACCAATTGGGCTTGAGCCCAATTAACAAAACCAAGCCTTGTCCATCATCTTGTCCATCTAATTAATTGTGTCGGGCCTAATTAACATTTAAGTAGGCCCATCTCTTGTTACCCCCGGTGTAACCTTGACCCGAAACGACCATAAAATCCAACAGTTGAATCAAAAGAATTTAATGAATTAAGACTAATGACTTATTATTATTATTATTATTATTATTATTTATCATAAAAACATTAAAAAGACAATGAATACTCGTGTAAAGCACTGCTACGTATCTCCACCACCATAGCTAAAACTTCTACCACTACCTAGGGTTGTTTATAGGTAGGGACATAATACAATCATATATCGTTTCTCTATAGAAGAATGTGCATCTTGGTGAACCAATCACAAGACGACTTTAAGATTAATTAATATAGAAGTAGCAACACAAACACAGTTGCAACATATACTAAAGCATGTATGGAAACAGTTGTCCAAAGTTTAAACGTATCAACAAAATAAAGTCCTACAAGTGAATGAATGATGAATAACGATCCCTAACCAGGTTGTGAGTACAAGCTACTTGGACACTCATGCTTGGGTTAATTGATACGAATGCTTTCTTGAAATCCATATATCCAAAATTTATTACAACATAATAATAAATTATCTAGTGTTTCTCCACCATGTTTCCGTCTAAAAGTCGCCCAAGTCTGTTCCCCAAAACGCTTGCTTTCAAAACCTACCGAGTAAGCTCCTTAAAACCACCAAATCTGACTTTTACTTGAGCCAAACCCAACATCTATAGTGTAAACTTACCTAGTGTCACGATTTATATGAAGATTTACAACATCGCAAGCCGTGCACCCTAGTTAAGACATAATAAGCTAATAAGATTCTATTATTTTAATTTGAAGCAAGTTATGAGGAAGTAAAAGTAAAAGAAAAATATTCACTAAATAATAATCAAGTTTCATAATTTAAGTTTAACAAAAGAAAAATAATCCGCAAAACAGTAACAAAGATCCATTTTGAAGTTTAATGACTTTTGTAACACTCCAACCCGGATAGGCTGACGTGTCACCATGTACGGAGGTATACAGAGACAAAGGACATAATTTTATTACTTCATTAGAGTCAAAAGTACATATTACTCAAATACTAAGTTCAAATACATATTATTCAAATAACATAAGCTTAACACACATCTTCATATTATTCCTAAGTTTTAAGCTTCTCTCTTGATCCCGCCCAAAGTATCCTGTGAACCTGAAGTGTAAAAAAGATTTACAGAATGAGCCGAATGCCCAGTAAGGAATATTAAGGCTCAAAAGCAAGTAATAATTAACTGAATCACAATATATGATAACATGTAACTGATTAAAATTATATAACTGAAATAACTGAACTGAAATATATAATACGGATGTACCCATAAGCATAACTAAGTCTGATAATATGTGACGACATACAGGAGGCCACTCCTATATGTCAATCACCCGAAATGGCGTAAGTTGGCATACCCACAACCATTTCCTGAAACTGAACTAGGATATATCCATACGCCTCCTAATAGCTATGTACTACACCTGTACTTAAGAGACGCCGTGAACTGATCTCTCCGTCACGGAAGGAGCACATAACATCGATGCCACAATGCTATGCCCGTGGAACACTCCACGGGAAGCGAGTGCTCAGGGTAACAGAGGACAAATAATCTAAGTTATATAATAACAATACTTATCTTAACAAATCACGGAACATGCGATAACGAGCATAATTTAATAATAAATATATCGCACACTAACAAGTCAATTAACAAATAATAATCTGAACATGAATCGAACGGACGGTCAAATGAATCGAGGTGTCAACGACGTTAGGAGTTCCAAAGGTATATAATATCAATGGGGTTTATAACAACCGAATATGATAACAATAGGGAGGAGGGTTAAGATCCGTACCTTGATTGCTGATTAGTTATCTTACAGAGATATGAAATATGAGTGACGCTCTTTTAATCAACCTACATCGTATACATATATTTCATAAGGTCGTGTACGGTTTATAACAAGTTAAAGTCGAATTTTATCTTATGTATATATATAAAAACATAGAGTCGTTAGATTAAGAAAAATAAGTATTATTAATGAGGTCGATATCTCTTATTTATATCTTTTAACGAATATTATTTAGATGTTTAAAAAAAATGATTATGGATGAATACTATTTAAACAAGGCTTAAAAATAGTTTGTCATGGGTGGGGTTTGAACTTGTGACCAGTAGCTTAATTTTGGACATGCAACATAACCAGTTGGACCAATTCAATATTTGTTAATGTTTACAGAAACAGTTAAACAAATTAGTTAAAGGAGCTGTTAAGCTATTTACAAAAAAAAAATAATTGTTGTCCAAGGGGTTTGAACCTGCATCTGTTCTGTTTCAATCCAAAGATTTAACCAACAGACCAACAACCAGTTTTTGAATATTGCTTTATAAACAGTTAACTAAACAGTTAAAGTGAGCTGATAATATAAAAAAATAACATAACAGATGTTGTAGGGGGGTTTAGAACCCTGGACCTGCTGTTTGAAAATGAGGGGTCTTAACCAATTGAGCTTAACAATTTATTTTAGTAAGCAGATTGTTAAATATTTTATTCTATAATTCTACTGGTTCATATTCTTCATAGTAACTCGTTATAGTATAAGCTTTATAAACTCATGTTGAAAACTGAATAAATGTGTTATAATTCACGTTCAAGATCTTAGATAGATGACTAATAGGACTTAGGTTCGGGTTACCTTAGTTGGATTTCGCGATACGGTGGCAATGATGCTTCCCGAAAAGACGCGAACGGTGACGGCAATGATGCTTTCAAACAACCGATGGTACTCCGATCGTTGGTGGTGGTAAACGAAAAAATGCAAGCACGTAGCAGCGCCTTATCTCGCGGTTTGGAGGCTTGGATGAGGATTCGAGAGTGTAGAGACGATGACGGGTGGTTACGTTGAGCGGTTTTTGCGGTGGTAGCGGGCGGTTTGGCGTTTAACAAAGATGGTGAGTATGGTGGTGGGAGTTGGATAGATGTGATGGTGTTGTCGAGTTGGTGTGTCGTAAAGCTTTCTTGTCACGGGATTCCGGTAAGAAAAGAGAGCTAGAGGGAGATGTGAAGTTAGAACGATGAGGTTGTGGTGAGATGATATCCGTTTTTAAAGAGGATGCTCCATTATGAGAAGTAAAAAAAAAATCTCTTGACATTATTTGTAGTTATCATTACATGATTTGATGAATATGGCATGAATAGAAGAGATGGTATGGTGTGGTCATATCTTTCTGTTTGTAAGGTTACTGAGTTTTTTAACCAATGTGAAGGAGGGTTGATTTGTCAAAATTAGATGATTCATCTAGAATGTTCACATGTACTCATTATAAATTTGTTTCATTTTCTTTCTTTTAGAGTGGAATATAAAAAGGAAAGAGACAAACCTGAGTAGTTGAAAAATTATTATATTGTTTATTCTTGTATTATGATTGTCATCATTTTTTTTGTTATAATTATTATTTTATTTTTTAATTTATATAGATGGTTGTATATTCACTTATTTCCTTTCATTTAGCTTCACTTTGGTCATATTTGATTTTGATTACTATTATTTTTATTATGATTATTATTATTATTATTATTATTATTATTATTTTTTTACTATTACCCCCTTAAAAGAAATTTCGTCCTCGAAATTTGTAGGTCAGAATACGGATCCTATCTGGGACATAAATGACAATTGAGACAAATGATAGATATTAATCTACAAATTAGGATTCCCACTAGCGTATATTTGTACTTGTAATTTACAATTACCGCGTGCCCGTAATTGTCAATTACCTTACAACCATGCACTAATAGCTTTCCTAGAATGTATCTTAATGCCATAGGGAAGTTTAAGGAGAACAAACCATAATACGGAGCAACTATCGATACTCATACCATAGTTCGGGAACATATTAGAGTATATAAAATCACTTAAGTATTGTAAACAATTTAAAATATCTACATAGGTTAGAAATCAAATCGGAGATAGGGTTCACAGTTACCTGGACTAAAGGTTCTATTACTCAAACAAATTCGGATACGCGGAACGAATTGACTCTTCAGTTTCCCATGTGGCTTCGCGCTCGGAGTGGTTCTTCCAGAGAACCTTAACAAAAGGAATTACTTTTCTACGCATAACTCTTTCTTGTCGATCTAGAATTGTTTCGGGTTCCTCTTCATATGAGAGATCTTAATGGATCTTATGTAATGGATAACTAATGACGTAAAGCGGATGGTAATTATATCCTCTCAACAAGGACACATGAAACACGTTATGAACGCGTGAAAGTTGCGGCGGTAACGCCAAGCAATACGAAACTTCTCCAATTCTCTCGAGAATCTCAAATGGCCCGATATAACGAGGGCTAAGCTTTCCTTTCATACCGAATCTACGTACACCACGACAAGGTGATACTTTTAGAAACACATGATCGCCGACTTGAAACTCGAGTGCCCGCCGATGCTGATCTACATAACTCTTTTGTCGACTTTGAGCTTCTTTAAGCTTTTCTCGAGCAACAGTGACCTTTTCGTTTGTAAATTGGACTAACTCGGGTCCTTCAATAATCTTTTCTCCTACTTCTTCCCAACATGTTGGCACCCGACACTTTCGACCGTATAAAAGCTCGAACGAAGCCAAGCCAATACTTGCTTGCCAACTATTATTGTAAGTAAACTCAACAAGGCATAAATATTCATCCCAGTTACCCGTCCACTCAAGTGCACAAGCACGAAGCATATCTTCTAAAGTCTGAATTGTGCGCTCTGATTGACCGTCTGTCTGTGGATGGAAAGCGGTACTAAACTTCAAACGTGTACCCCAAGCTGCTTGGAAGCCTTTCCAAAAACGTGAGGTGAATCGTGGATCTTTATCCGAAACGATCGAAGATGGAGTACCATGAAGTCGAATAATTTCCTGAAGGAATACTTCGGATAACTTACTCACCGAAAATCGTTCTTGAATAGGCAAGAAGTGTGCTGATCTAGATAGTCTATCAACAACTACCCATATAGTATCATTCTTCTTAAAGGTCTTTGGCAAACCCGTAACAAAATCCATCGATATTTCATCCCGTTTCCATACAGGAATTTCCAATGGCTGCAATAAACCACTAGCACGCTGGTGCTCAATCTTTACTTGTTGACAAGTGAGACATCTACTTGCGTATTTAGCAACGTCTTCCTTCATGCCAATCCACCAAAAGTTTTGACGTAAGTCTCGATACATCTTTGTAGATCCCGGGTGAATAGAGAATATGTGCCTCAACTAGTAATGACTCACGAAGAGCGGAATCATCTGGTACACACAATCTTTTGCCACACCATGCTCATCCATTCGGAATTCTGACTGTTTGCCTACCTCGAGGTTTTGCACTATCGCCCATAATTCGCCATCATACTTCTGTGCATCTTTAATCCGAGAGATTAGGTTAGGCTCGATTTGAATTCTAGCTAGGTAACCGTTAGAATCACCAACCTGAATACCGACACCCAATCTATCCATATCATAGATTATACGAGGGTGGATTTGAAGACAAGATACGGTACCAAAACTCTTTCTACTCAACGCGTCAGCTACTACATTAGCTTTTCCCGGATGGTACTGAATATTTGCGTCATAGTCTTTTAAGAGTTCTAACCACCTTCTTTGCCTCATATTTAGTTCTTTTTACGTAAATATATACTTGAGGCTTTTGTGGTCAGTGAATATGTCACAAGTATAGCCGTAGAGATAATGACGCCAAATTTTCAACGCGAAAACTACAGCGGCTAACTCCAAGTCATGCGTCGGATAATTAACTTCATAAGGCTTTAATTGGCGTGAGGCATAAGCAATGACTTTACCATGTTGCATCAACACGCAACCAAGGCCTTTCTTTGAAGCATCACTGTAGATTTGGAAGCCTCCTGATCCAGAAGGCAGAGTAAGTATCGGAGCAGATACGAGTCGCTTCTTCAATTCTTCAAAACTCTTTTCTCGCTCCTCATTCCAGGAATACTTTACTCCTTTCCTCAACAACTGCGTAAGGGGTGAGGCAATGACGGAAACTCCTTCTACAAATCTTCGATAGTATCCAGCCAGGCCTAAGAAACTTCGCACTTCCGTGGCAGAAGTGGGTCTAGGCCAATTTGTAATTGCCTCAATCTTGGCAGGGTCCATCTTGATCCCTTCTGCGGATACTATATGACCAAGGAATGCAACTTGGTTGAGCCAAAAGTCGCATTTTGAAAATTTTGCATACAACTTTTTTTGTCGCAACGTCCCAAGCACTTTATGTAGGTGTTCCTCGTGCTCTTCTTTACTTCTAGAATCTACCAAGATATCGTCGATGAAAACAATAACAAATTTATCCAAGAACTCGTGAAATACTCGGTTCATCAAGTCCATGAAAACTGCAGGAGCATTGGTTAGCCCAAATGGCATAACCAAAAATTCATAATGACCATAGCGAGTACGGAAAGCAGTTTTAGGAACATCCTCATTCTTGCTCTTTAGCTGATGATAACCTGACCTTAGATCAATTTTTGAGAAGAACTGAGCGCCCTGAAGTTGGTCGAAAAGGTCATCTATACGAGGCAGAGGGTACCTATTTCTAATAGTAATCTTATTCAACTCGCGGTAGTCAATACATAAACGCATGCTACCATCCTTCTTCTTTACAAACAAAACCGGTGCACCCCATGGTGAGACACTTGCTCTTATGAATCCCAATTCTAGCAATTCTTGCAATTGCTCCTTTAGTTCCTTTAACTCTAACGGAGCCATACGGTATGGTGTTTTTGAAATCGGCTCGGCGCCAGGGATTAAATCGATAGTGAACTCAATCTCACGATCAGGTGGTAGTCCTGGTAGCTCTTCCGGAAATACATCAGGGTACTCGCAAACAACAAGATGGCTATCAATGCCTTTTTGGATAACAGAGGTATCTTTAATCGAGGCTAAGAATCCAGCACAACCATGCGATATAAGCTTACGAGCTTTAAGCGCAGAAATAATCTTAAGAGTCTTATGGGGTACAATACCCTGATAGACAAGTTTAGGACAACTAAGATCACCAAATATGACACGTTTAGAATAACAATCAATAGTCACACGATGATGGGTTAACCAATCCATTCCAAGGATAACATCAAAGTCAGACATATGCATCGGAAATAGATCCGCGTTACACACGACGGATTCAATACAGATTGGACAATCTTTATAAACGTGAGTGATTACGATCGAATTCCCAATCGGAGTGGAAATAGTTAGAGTGGGATCTATCGGGGTTGGTCTAATCGGAAGGTACTTAGTAAACGACATAGAAACTATGAGTGTGTTGCACTCGTATCAAATAACACATAGATACTACGTTCACCAAGCTGAAGGGTTCCAGATACAGTACCTTGAGCATTAGCAGCATCAGTAGCAGAAAGTGCGAACACTCTTCCCCCAGTGTTTGGTGGTGCAACTTTTCCTCCAGTAATCTTCTTAGTATCCGGTTTAGGACAATCTTTAATCATATGCCCCATCTGGCCACACCTGAAACATGCACCCATAGCTTTATGACAGACGCCCCCATGTTTCTTGCCACAAATGTTACATGGAGAGCTCGTGGTCTGGTTCGGGATTCCATATTGATTCAGTGGTTGAGCTCTGATCGGTCCTGTATACGGCTGAATCTGATTCTGAGCGGGTTTCTGGTTTTGGGTTTTAGGTTGCCATGGACGTGCTTGATTGCCAAGGTTTCGATTTGCTTGAACCCTATGGTCCTGATGTTGCACAACGGTAGAGGATGATTGGACCATAGCCTGCTTGGGTTGCCCGTCTCGATCTCTTTTCTTATTTTCCCCAGCTCGAGACATGAATTCCTTTCTCTCGAATTCAAAGGTCTTAACTGCATCGCATACATTAGTAAGGTCTTTGAACTTCATAAACATGATTGACTTTCGAATGCGATCACAGACTGCCCATTTACATTTTTCTGCCTGCTCCTGTGCTAAGCCAACTGCACTCCCAATAATACCAGCCAATCTTGAGAATCGAGTCATAAACTCCGAAGCTGGGTCATCATCCCTCTGTCGTAAAACAGCATACTCCCTTACGTAGGCTTCTTTGTCAGCAATAGAGAAATACTTCTCATAAAAGAGGGTACAAAATTTAGCCCATGAAAGAGTAGCCGTATAAGTGTCTCCTCATTTGACTTGCTTATGTCCTTCCCACCAAGTTTGTGCATCATCTTCTAGTTTGTAGGTGGCTAATCTGACCTTGTACTGATCCGCAGCTCCTAATACTTCAAAGATCTTCTCAATGTGTGCTATCCAGTTTCGTGCTTCCAAAGGAGTAGCAGCATGACTAAAGGATCTGGGCTTCTGTTTTTGGAATCTCTGGAGCCACACATGGATGCCTTGAGCAGAACCATTCTCATCAATCACAGCTCCAGAATTAGGAGTAGCATTAGCGCGTCCTTCTGAACGAGTTTGTTGCATAACTGCCTACACGGTTTGTGCAACAAGGTTCGAGAGTAGTCCGGCAAAAGCTTGATTAATAGCAGAAACCATGTTTTGATCAACCGGAGTTTCATTCGAAGCTGAATCATTAGTCGCGCGAGTGGTCTTGCAGGTTTGACGACGAGGCGACATCTAAAAAGATGTCAAGAGGGTTAGAATATAAATCGGAAGGAGAGAAAACAGAGATACCTAATGAGGTTCCTAACCTATTAGGATTAAACCTAAATGTCTACCCAATCCTTATAGGTTTTAACTACCAACGCTTATATTTTCTACAGGAAATAGTCTTTGCTCTGATACCATAGCTGTAACACTCCAACCCGGATAGGCTGACGTGTCACCATGTACGGAGGTATAAAGAGACAAAAGACATAATTCCATTACTTCATTTGAGTCAAAAGTATATATTACTCAAATACTAAGTTCAAATACATGTTATTCAAATAACATAAGCTTAACACACTTCTTCATATTATTCCTAAGTTTTAAGCTTCTTTCTTGATCCCGCCCAAAGTATCCTGTGAACCTGAAGTGTAAAAAAGATTTACGGAATAAGCCGAATGCCCATTACGGATATTAAGGCTCAAAAGCAAGTAATAATTAACTGAATCACAATATATGAAAACATGTAACTGATTAAAATTATATAACTGAAATAACTGAACTGAAATATATAATACGGATGTACCCATAAGCATAACTGAGTCTGATAATATGTGACGACATACAGGGGGGCACTCCTATATGTCAATCACCCGAAATGGCGTAAGTTGGCATACCCACAACCATTTCCTGAAACTGAACTAGGATATATCCATACGCCTCCTAATAGCTATGTACCACACCTGTACTTAAGAGACGCCGTGAACTGATCTCTCCGTCACGGAAGGAGCACATAACATCGATGCCACAATGCTATGCCCGTGGAACACTCCACGGGAAGCGAGTGCTCAGGGTAATAGAGGACAAATAGGACTTAGGTTCGGGTTACCTTAGTTGGATTTCGCGATACGGTGGCAATGATGCTTCCCGAAAAGACGCGAACGGTGACGGCAATGATGCTTTCAAACAACCGATGGTACTCCGATAGTTGGTGGTGGTAAACGAAAAAATGCAAGCACGTAGCAGCGCCTTATCTCGCGGTTTGGAGGCTTGGATGAGGATTCGAGAGTGTAGAGACGATGACGGGTGGTTACGTTGAGCGGTTTTTGCGGTGGTAGCGGGCGGTTTGGCGTTTAACAAAGATGGTGAGTATGGTGGTGGGAGTTGGATAGATGTGATGGTGTTGTCGAGTTGGTGTGTCGTAAAGCTTTCTTGTCACGGGATTCCGGTAAGAAAAGAGAGCTAGAGGGAGATGTGAAGTTAGAACGATGAGGTTGTGGTGAGATGATATCCGTTTTTAAAGAGGATGCTCCATTATGAGAAGTAAAAAAAAAATCTCTTGACATTATTTGTAGTTATCATTACATGATTTGATGAATATGGCATGAATAGAAGAGATGGTATGGTGTGGTCATATCTTTCTGTTTGTAAGGTTACTGAGTTTTTTAACCAATGTGAAGGAGGGTTGATTTGTCAAAATCAGATGATTCATCCAGAATGTTCACATGTACTCATTATAAATCTGGTTTGTTTTCTTTCTTTTGGAGTGGAATATAAAAAGGAAAGAGACAAACATGAATAGTTGAAAAATTATTATATTGTCTATTCTTGTATTATTATCGTCATCATTTTTTTTTTGTTATAATTATTATTTTATTTATTAATTTATACAGATGGTTGTATATTTACTTATTTGCTTTCATTTAGCTTCACTTTAGTCATATTTGATTTTAGTTACCATTATTTTTATTATCATTGGGTTATTTCAACTTTAGAATAGAAAAATAGTTTTGAGTGACTTTTATGAAGCACTTAGAAAAGTATGTTGCATAAAAGTATTATTTTATGTAGCTATAACTCAGACTCATTATCTATATGAGTTCAATGGAACAAATTAAAGATGCTAGTACCTTCAAAAAGAAAAAGCCATTTTAAACATAACAAATATCTCACTATATAATATATATGCATTGACTCAAGCTCGTTATTATAACTATAGTTGTTTCCAAAGGATCATCTAATCACGTGTTGATACATCATTTGCGTTTATCGATCCACTTCGTTGTATATTGTTTTCTTTTCATCAAAAGTAAACGTCTCGATGACGTGCCATACAACTATTGAATGTTAATCCATACTTTAAAGGATAAGTCTATATATTGTTACTTTTGTTTCCCATCTGGCATCCACCAACAACTAAACTAAATCGACTAACAAGAAACCTAATTCAAGTCCATTTCTTTCTCTCATGTCTTCTTCTATCTTTTCTCAAAAGTTTAACAAAAAGGTAGTTTGTAAGTTTTTCTTTGGACCAATAGTTATATTAACGGAAGATTTTTTCAATTCAAGTTCATTGGGGTTGCGCCCGTATAGAGGAGAGAGACCAAGAAGTTTTACTTAATTATTTATGCATTGTTGTAAAAGTTTTAATGTATATATTTTTAATTTATTGAATAAAGAGTCAAATGTTTAGTTGAACAATATTAATTATGTTACATGAAAAGCTACAACATAGTACCTAAAATTTAATAATATAATTTTGTACGTATAATATAATATGCAGTATATGTATCAGAATTTTATATATAGTGATTTATTATGTAAAATTATATTTATATAAGTAATATGTTCAATTGGGTGAGCTAAATTAGGCTCGGAGTGAAGCCCGAGTTGATTAAACTAACTTGTTTCAAGCTTTTAGCGAGACAATCTCAGGTAATTTACGAGTAAATCAACTCGTAATTATTACACCTCAATATCTTCCTAGTAGTTGGAAAAAAGTTGTCCAACCTTTTCATATGTTACATCCATCATCATTCATCCATGTTGGAAAAGAAGTATACATAACCTAGAAGACAAAACTTCCAGCTGTTGCTTACTTGCTTACAACTAGACAAGTAGTGATCGCTTATCTAGTCTTCACGTTTGAATTTACATACGTACACACTCAAATATATTCATGAAACAAAATGTTATGCTTTCTTGAGGATCTTAGCATATATAATTAATGGCAACTATAATTGATATGTAATATTGTAAATCACTCCATTGTATCACTTGGCAAAGGGACTAATTAATTTGTCCCCAAACCTCCTTTGTAACAGGTGCCGTTAACAGTCCCACTACTTCACAAATAGCATGGTGTCAGGTTATTATTCTTGTAAGAAATGCTCTTGTAAATTATATAAATCAATATTATCAATAGCAAGATCAAGAATTTTCAAATGAGTTAACATAGCATTTTTTTAAAACCGGTTATGATCTTTAACCTATTCAAACCCTTAGGAACCGAATAGGCCCGGGCAAACGAAAAGTAGTCGTAAAAACGTTGAAGCACGTACGTCGTTTCTAAGTAATAGTTACAATGAAGTGTAGATAAAAAATACTAAAAGTACACTGTATAAATTGTAATTATAACAAAATATAAGAGTAAATAATAGAAGTATAGAAAAAATACTAAAACTTGAGGGTATTAATCGTAATAATACATGAATTCATCTGTATGGTTTGATTCTCAAGAGTATTAATGCTTTGATATCAAAATAAATGCAACATTTGCTCCACATTTTTAAAGGCAAGCTTTATTAAAACCATAATAAAATCTTGCACCCGACTAGCAAATGGTTAACCTAAGAAGTGGATTGTTAATCCGCTCAGCCCAACCAACTATAAGTCTAGCATGGCGATTGGCGACTACTACACCCACAAAGAAGACATAAATAAGCTAGTCATATAAACTTTCTTTTATGTCTCTCCGATAACTGAATACCACTCCATTATGATACCCCAAAATATTCCACAAAGCGGCATGTTTAGCTAATCCAGACACAACATTATCGTGACTCACATATTTAGATATATAGGTGCAATTGTATTACAAAATTATGAGAAAACGTTGTTAATCTTAAATATATATAAACGAAACATCTCTATTTTTTCTCAAGCCATCATATTGCTTAATTTTTAAATGGTGGTTTCTCATGCATTTGACCTGAATTCACGGGTATGGGTCTTACTAAACCCAGATAACCATTAAAAGGTTATAATATCCCATTATATTAAAAATTAATCTCACTAAATATTTGATATAAAAACCTATAAAATAGGGATATAATAAAAATTAATATCCAATTTTTTTTTAAAAATATATTATTTATAATTATAAAACAATTTTATAGTAAAAAATAAGCGGGCCATGGGTCTCATCAAACCCAGATAGCTTTTAAACAGATTATAACATCTCATTTATTTGTGAAACTCTTTTATTATCAAACCCTAAGTAAAATACAATAAAAATATATCAATATTGGAAACATAAAATGTAAAACAAACCCCGTAATCAAACCCTAATTTAATTTTTCAATATGGATTTAGTTACACGATTTTTTTTTTATTTTAATTTTAACTTAAATGAAAAGTTTCATAAAATAATATTCAAACTATAACAAATGAACATAAACGAATAAATATAAAAATTAAGTAGATAATTCATTAAATGTTTCATTAAAAAATGAACAAACCCAACATAAATTAATCAAAATAGGTTCAAGTATATTATTAACTTCTTACAATAAATAAACTAAAATCCAAAAAAATACATTCACAATATTATAAACGAAAAATTAAATAACCCCCCGTAATTACGGGGGACAAAAACTAGTTATCTTATATATTAATAGATAACAAACAAAATTAAAATGCATAATAATTCAAATAGTAAAAACTATATAATAAATACTTTTGCCAAATTTCGTATCACTAAAATCATATGCTGTAAACCGTAGGTGTTCTTTTTGAAGACGTTAATCTTGAATTTAGAAGAAAAAGATCAAACGGGTTATAGATAATTATTGGTGAATTATTTATTGAGTTTTTATATATTTTAATTAGGAATAAGATTTTATATTTATATTTATTTGGTTTCCTAGTTTGAGTCTAATTAGGAGTCTTGGTGAGCAAGTTATTAGTTTTAGTATAAATAGATGGTTAGGGGTATTGTAATTTGTGTACTTGGTTTATAATAATAAAAAGAGTCGAACAAGTTTGTTCAATCTCGAGATTGTGTGTTCGATCAAGGGCCTGATTTCCAACAATTGGTATCGGAGCTTGGCGTTGGCGGTTTTGAGAGTTGACCTTCGAGCAGCGGAGCAACCCCTATAACGTCGGGGCTGGGGAGAGACGTTTAGTTAACAACGGACGGTTTTGGTGGTAATCTACGGCAATAAAGGAGTGCCTATATATGGTGGGAACTAACTTGGGTAGTGGAGATAAAAGCTTAATTGGCTTGCATGGGAATCAAACCACCATATTAATTGATGTGAAGGTAACTTTGTCATAAGGGTATGATCGAGCAGAAGAGGGAGTTTTAAACCCGGTTTTTTGATCGTGTTTTATTGTGTCGGACACTCTTTCTAGCCATGGAGAAAAATCGCAGCGAGGAGTTCGATTTTTATGGCAGAAAAACCAACAGGTGTGTCGCGGAAGAAACAAAAGAGCAAGGGAGCTAAGGAATTCGTTTGACGACCGAAAAGACGGAATAGTGGGGGTGCTATTGTCTTTGTTGGTGGTTGATATTGGTGTGTGCATATCAAGGAAGAGTGTGACAGGGTGGTAAAATTACGATCAAATAAGGGTTGAATCTATTAGCAGAGATTTGCGGGTAGGCAGGAGGAAGAAGATTCGTCAAAGTGGGAGGCTTTGAATCTTGTCATGTCTAGCAAAGGAAGAAGAAAATGGTAAAAGTAGCAAGCTTGTTTTTTCTTTGTTCGGTGGTCAAGAACGGTGTAGTTCTAGGACAGGTAAGAGGGATTGGATTTGTCGATCATGGTATGGGTGAAACGGGTCCAATTCAAGATTAAGGGGGAGAATGAAGACGTTAATCTTGAATTTAGAAGATAAAGATCAAACGGGTTATAGATAATTCTTGGTGAATTATTTATTGAGTTCTTATATATTTTAATTAGGAATAAGATTTTATATTTATATTTATTTGGTTTCCTAGTTTGAGTCTAATTAGGAGTCTTGGTGATCAAGTTATTAGTTTTAGTATAAATAGATGGTTAGGGGTATTGTAATTTGTGTGCTTGGTTTATAATAATAAAAAGAGTCGAACAAGTTTGTTCAATCTCGAGTTTGTGTGTTCAATCAAGGGCCTGATTTCCAACTCTTTTCACCAGTTCATGCGTCATTGGTGAACAAGTCATCAAAAAGATTCGAAAAGTAACAGGTATGTAACATTATAAAGTCTCTTGTATAATTGAGAGGACCAAAATAAAATACATTATAATATCATATCAAATTAGAACATAATGATTTGGATATGCTTTTTTTGAATGATGGTTTTGTAAGAGAGGTTGTTTATACATACAAATGCAACATGTGTATAAAACAAAAATAAAATAAATAAAACACAAACTTACATAACTAGTCCCTATATAAGGCAAAATTGGACAAAATAATCATGTGTTGGTTTGTCGATTTATATCTCCAAGCCAAGAGACCAGACATTGCATATAATGTAAAAGTCCTAAGCCAGTTTGTATCCGACCCCCGCTAGAACCACATAGATGCAACTACACATGTTTTGTGATACCTAAAAACCACTCCCAAGGCATCCTCCTTCCACAATAAGGAGGAGCCACTTTAGCCGCCTACTTTGACCGGGAACCAAACACGTAGAAATGGATTACTATTTCGTTCAATAATAGTAGAATCTCAAGACAATGCCCATGTATATCGACACTAAAATGTAAATTGCGGGTTTATTCACAAAGGGGTTAGGGGCACAACAACAACGATCGTTACTTTTCAAGTTGGGCATTAAAGATCTGCATCCTCCACTTGAGGGAGAGTAAAGGATTTGGTCATTATTTTTGGTCAATACGTGCAACATATGCTCCATTATTATAGCCTTAGACTTTTCCTTTATTTTAATTTTTCCCTTACAAAGGGCTAAGTTCTGTGTATTTAATATTCTGTTCTTCACTTCTTTGTATGTTTGAGACCAGAAATTTATCATCAGAATACTTTTCAATCTATATCATCGAATTTTAAGAAAGCCAACAAGAACGCCTTCTTGTATTGCATATTGAACAAAACAAAAGGATAGTATGATTGAATAACCACCACTAATAAAGCTGGACCAACAACATAAAGGAGGAATCAAAATTTAAAGGCTATAGCCATATAAAGAAAAGTTTATAAACAAAATCAACAAAAACATTCAAATTCAGACATCCTACATAAACACACAAACATGTTGAACATTACCACACACATAACCATCATCCTAGTCCAACTTGAGCAACCATCTGAGCAGTGTTGCAAAAATCGCTAGTCGTTGGTCGGGCGGTGGGGTGAGGACTAGCGATTAATCGGGATTAGTCGAGATTAATCGGGATTAATCGGATCGAACTTTAATGTATGTTTTTCAGTTTTATACACACACACACATTTTTATATGTAATTTTCAGTTTTATACATACACAAACATATTTTGGTTTGAATCTCGCTGGAAACAACTAGTTTTTGCTGTAATCTCGCCGAAAATAGTTGATATGGGTCGGAATCTCGCCGGAAACCACTGATTTTGGTCGGAATCTCGCCGAAAGTCGTCGATTTTGGCCGGATTTGACCGTTAACCGATTAGCCCAAAATTAATCAGTGAAGTGGGGACTAGCGATTAATCGGTGACTAGTCAGGATTTTTGCAACACTGCATCTGAGTCAAGGTCGTAATTATATCTCACCCGAATGTAAGTACTGAGCACTCTAACTTGAGCAACCATGCCATCCGGCCCATCTTGTGGTTGATTTGAGGTTTAATGTTTACCTTTGTTATAATTTTATAGCACACGGTCTCTGATTTGATCTACAAATCTACAATGTTAATTTCCTTGGTAATTTCGGAATCTTTGTCGGTATTGATTCTGGCAAGGGTATTGGGTTGAATACCACTATTCACACGATCCTTGAAAGCTTATGTTCAATTAGGTTGATTCATTACTAGAAATTTGGGTGGTTTTCTCTCAAGCCTAGACGACAAAAACTTAATTAAGTTCATGTCGTATTGTTTGAGTTCATGAATGATCAAAATATTTGATATACATGAGTGTTTTAGTTCAAAACAATCTATCGTTATTTTGTTAGATTTATGATCAACATTTGAAATCCGTATATAAGCAACATAGAACACATGATTTAGTGATTTACCGATTCCACACGTTAGAAAGAAACACTGAAACCCAACTTTACCAAGACCTAATCAATGGCAACATTGGTCGATGCTAGCGGGTTGTGTTGTGGACAAAGGTGTGAAAAAGGGCAGACTTAGATTGACAAAAGAAACCACACAAACCGAAAAGGCAATATGAAGACATGCATTGCATATTGACAAGATATATAAGAAAAAAGTACTATGATTAAATAACCACCACCATAATAAGTCCCTGAAGAGGTAGGTTCCAGCAGAGCCCAGTTGGACCCGCAAGACTCACCTTGAAAAGAGACGTCTGTGCAGAAACCAACTGGATCCGCAGGACCCACCATGCTCAGAGACGTGACGTCCTTACGCGCAGTACGCAAGCTGTTCCCGCAGGAAATGCCTCCCAATGGTGAAGTACTCTGCCTGTTCCCGCAGCTGCGGATACAAGCCATCAGGGAAGGCCACCCGCGCATCAAGGCTACACGCACAAGGCACTCAGCTCTCAAATAATTCAGTTGTCACCTGAAGGAATGAGCAAAGCCGGGAACAATCCCGCACAAAGGCGGGAGGGGGAATACTCCCGCCCAAATAAGCCAATCCGTACGATACGGGAAGATCTTTTGTACTGTACCTGACGAGGTATGGGCAAAAGATCTGACCAAAGATACGACAACTCATTGACAACAGTATGGCGAGCGGCATGCTCTTGTACTGTATGTCACTATTAGCCGCTGCCTACTCACCAACTCCTGTCATACCACGTGCATAGCCGGCAGTTGGTGGAAAAGGAATAGTACACAGCAGGCCTGGTCACTGTCAGCCGCTGCCTACCCACCAACTACCAGCATGGCACGTGCGTAGGCTACAGTTGGTAGAACAGGAATACTATTCAGCCGGCTATACCTTCTTGGAAACCTACCTTCGGCTATAAATACCCCAAATGGTATGATCATCTCATCTTATCATCTTATCATCATATACTATCTTGTATCTTATATCTTATACCTGATATCTGCTCTAGCAATCTCTTAATATACACTTATATTCAAGAGCAATCTAGTCTGATTCTCACGCCGGAGGGTGGTCACAAGGAGGTACCCCCCCTTCTCAGTGACGAGCTCACGGTGTCTGTTTTGCAGGTTATCAGAAGAACCATCTTTGCCGGATCTAACCCCTCGTGGGAAACATCTATTTAACCCCCAGATTATCCGTAATCTGCCCGGGGTAACTTAGTGTTTCTTCATTGGCGCCATCCGTGCATAAAAGCTAGAACTTCATTTCTTTTCAGTTTTTTCAAACTTCTGGAAAGATGGTTAAAGAAACTCCGGTAACCACAACCCCAGCTACTGGGGAGAATACCGGCGACTACACAGTTTTTACGAACACTACCCCGGTTACCCAAGCCGGGGCAAGTGTAGTAAATTTTTCGAACACTACCCCAGTTACCCAAGCTGGGGCAAGTGCAGTAAATAATCGCTCACTGGGATTCACCGATACCCGGTTAGAGAGAGAACGAACGAGGCTCCCCCGCCAAACACTCGATGAAATTAAAGCGTGGGCGGAAGCACGTCAAAAAGAATTCCAAGCTGAGTTGGACGAACGCTTGCGTTCCGTCCAACAGGCTGACGAATTCGGAGAGTACTGGGACAATGATTCGGAGGAATCCGATAGTGACGCAAACCCTCGTCATAGGGCGAAAGGGAAGCGTAAGGAAACGGACTCCCAACCGAGAAGACATTTTGAAGAAACCTTCAAACCAAAAAACACAGGTGGAAATCCAGGTGACTTTTCGAAAACATTTACACCAACTGCTGCAAAGGCGGGAACGTCCAAATTTGCAAGGGATATTGCGGAAGCAATCGTCCCGAAAAGTGCCAAACAGATGTCCAACATCGGCACTTACGATGGTATATCTGATCCAGACGATCATTTGAACAGGTTCATAGCGGGGGCAACCGTCAGTAGTTGGACGGAACCTACGTGGTGTTACATGTTCCAAATGACGCTTGTTGGGGCAGCTAGAGCGTGGTTCGATCGTCTACCGGTCCACCACATCTACGATTGGGAAGACTTCCAGCAGAAGTTTAGCCAACACTTCAGCCAACAAAGAAAGTATACCGAAGAGCAATGGACAATCCTCAAATGCATTCGAGAGGAAGATGAATCTTTGCCAGACTTCATCACTCGCTTCAACTCAAAGAAGCTAAGTCTGGGTAATATCAGCGAAGATCTTGTTCGCGCTGCTTTCATCCAGGGCGCGAACGACCCAGAGCTCATCCGCACCTTAACGGGTAAAGATGGCATGCCATCCACATGGGATGCCATCATGACAGCAGCAAAACGCTTTGCGGAAACGGAGAAGCAACTGGGTAGAGATCTCCCCCAGAGCACAAACCTCTACACCCAGAAAACAAGAGAAGACAACGTCCTTACCGCCCGATTAAACAAAAAGCGGAAGCTAGGCATTTGGCAGTCAAGGGTAAACTTTGACACCTCATCCGGCTTGCAACATCGGTTAGGCGGAAGAGATAACGTACAGTCAAACCAGAACTCCAGATGGACGCCGCTCACCAAAAGCGTCACCGAGATATTCGCCACTGAGGAGCTCCCATGGCCAAAGGCTCCAATAATCCGACATCGTCACAATGCTGATCGGAGCAAATACTGTGACTTTCACAGGACAAAAGGCCACAACACTGAAGAATGCACAGACGTAAAGGACATGGTCGAAGCATTTGTCAGAGATGGGACGCTCGCGCACCTCGTGGCGCAATGAACGCTGAGCAGGCTGATGCGTGTAGAACCCCAGTTGGGGAAAACACGAATAAAATTACAGCTTCAATGTTGGAGACTACATACTGCGTAAACAACGAGATCCCGAACCAGGTGCATATCGGCTCGATGGCACTCACATCCCAACAACATGGAAGGGAGCTCAATTACACAGTTTGCATGTAGATCAATTCCAAATTTGTAAAGAAAAGGCCCAGAGCCACTTCTAATGGAAATGATTCTCCTTAGAACATCGACGCTGATGATTTTACATTTATACTTTTATGAACTTTCAACACTGATGCCGGTTTTCACCGCATACATAAGTGTGAAAGTCGTTGCGTGGGGAAGGCGGCAAAACCCGCATAAACCCAAAAAACTGCAACCTTCACGCAGGTCAGTTAAAGGTAAAGTTCAGTCATCCCACTAAATGAAAGTGCCGGTTTATCCGCATGAATCATGATAGAGGAAACTGAACACTAACCTATTAACAACCGCGCGTCGAACGGTTAATTTATTCAACACTGATGCCGGTTTTCACCGCATACATAAGTGTGAAAGTCGTTGCGTGGGGAAGGCGGCAAAACCCGCATAAACCCAAAAAACGGCAAACCTTCACGCAGGTCAGTCATAGGTAAACTTTGGTCATCCAACTAAATGAAAGTGCCGGTCGTAACCGCACAAATCATGGGAGGAAACCGAACCTATTGACAACCGCGCGTCGAACGGTTAACTTATTTAAAATACTTTAGAAAATTTCTAACAGAAGGATGAAAAAAACCGCCACGCAGGTTAGATGTAGGTAAAGTTTAGCCATCCTACTAAGTGCAAGTGACGGTCCTACCCGCACAATCACGAAAGAGGAAGCAAAACTTCAACCTATTATCTACCACGTTCAAAGGTTAACTTATCCTAAACACTTAGAAATTTCTAAAAAGATGAGGAAAACCTCCACGCAGGTCAGATGTAGGTAAAGTTTAGCCATCCTACTAAGTGCAAGTGACGGTTCTACCCGCACAATCACGAAGGAGGAAGCAAAACTTCAACCTATTATCTACCACGTTCAAAGGTTAACTTATTCTAAACACTTGGAAAATTGCTAATTTAAACTAAAGTATGCAAGTCATATAACGTTTATAAAGCAAGGAATCCAGTGAAAATAGCGGTCTTACCCGCACAAAGATTTATATTTCATAATATTCATTACAAGAATGGCCGGGTAACTACCCGCCTACAAGAATATAAATCTATACAAGCTAAATATATCCTAGCAGTGGGAAGGGATCTTCAGGATCAAGCTTCAGGGCCACTTCCACTTGGACCAGCACCATCAGTAGAGCGTGGCGGTTCAAGGAAAGCTTTAAGGATAGCTAGCCCATCATCAGCAGCAGCAACTTCGTTCACCTTCTCCACCACCGGATGCCGGAAGGCGGCATACTGATTCACTGCTTGGTCGTATACAGCTTCAGTATCCACATCAAATAAAGGGAAGTTGGAAGGCGGGATGCCTTTCTCAACGAACCCTAGACCAAGCAGGAAGCCGGCCTTTTCCCCATCCTCATGAGAAGCGTTGAGGGTTGCGCTCATAGCATCGTCATAAGACGTATCCGCGAAGACCCGATGCACAACCTACAAGAGAATACAAGTATCAAAACCTTTTCTATTTACAAAGAAAAGCGTGAAGACATGAAGCTAAACATACCTGAGACAACGCTTCTCGAAGAAGCCATTCCTTGGCAACCAGAGCCTCCTGGAGGGCAGCTTGAGCTTCGTTACGGGCGCGTTCGGCTTCACTTTTGTTGAGGTTGGCAAGCAACACTTCTTTAGCCGCAGCCTCTTCGACGCCCTTTAGCTTCCGCTCAGTGTGGTCAAGCACCCCCCTCTGGTCCAAGATCTCTTGGAGCTTCTTCGCGTCCTCCATCGCCAAGGCATCATGAGCCTGTTGGAGCGCCTCTAATTTAGCTTTAAGTTCCTCATTCTCGAGGCGTAGAGGCTCAGCAACAGCTTCAGCCTTGGTGGCCCTTTCAGTTGCGTTCCTAGCAGTTTCCTTAGCCAGCCGAAGCTGTTCGTTAACAGCTTGGGCAGCCTTGGAACGGGCCTCGAGACGGGCCTGAACTTCAACTTCAAGGGCCTTGAACGCCTTCTCCTTCTCCGCAGCGGCCGCGGAGAGCCTCCTATTCTCCTCCCGGACAGCCCGCGCCTGAGCTACTTCTTGAATGCGAGCTGCTTTTAACTTGTCGTTTTCACGACAAAGCAGCTCGACGCGCGGCTGCATCCGGGCCAGGAGAACCCGAAGCTCATTGGTTAGCCTACCCTTCTGGTAGCTAGCCATGGCTTCCCCCAACGCACCACTGGGAGCTGCGTGACGAGCCCACTCCACGCACTCCACAGGTGTGCGAAGGGTTGTTCCTCGGCGGATGTTCCATCGTGGAACATACACTTCATTGGAATCCGACACTGCAAAAAACAAAAAGGCAGTTAGAAAAAGATGATAAAAAAAAAAAAAAAATAGGCCAAAAGAACCCTACGCACCTGTAGGGTCAATAACAGGCCGATAGCCGCCAAACCCATCACCTGAACCTAAGGGAAATCCGTCCAAGAGGTCAGGTAGATGGGAAGGAGGCAGAGGTTGGCGAGAAGCCCCATGCATACCTGAAGGATCGGCCGTCGTTGCCGATGACGGAGGAGGCATGGTGAAGGCCGCCGCGGTCGCCGCTGCGGAGTTCGCAGCAAAAGTAACCGCCGGCTCAGTGAAAGATGCGGTAAAAATGGCACTGACAGCCGGCGGTGATGTCGTCATAGCTGGAACAGTTGGCTCAACGGAGTGAGCAACTGAACCAGCGGAAGCAGGCGCAGCCGCCTGGGTCGTCGCCTCAGGTAGGCTGACCAGGCCTACCGTCATGGGCGGGGAAGTACTCCTCCCCGCTCCACCCTGGAATGCGTCAACATCCACGCCTGCACAAAGAAGATTAAGTATTAATGATGGAAAGCTATGAAGTTAAAAATAAAGTTTGTACTTACGGGTTTTCTTGAGCCTAAAAGTGCTGACAGGCGGGGATGAACCCGATGGAGCCGGCCTCTTCACGCCGCTCACCGTTGTCATCCTGGGCTCTCCGGAGGTGACAGTCGTCGCAGCCTCCGGAGCGGTGGTCTTATCACCACCGGGGTTCCCCGCCACCTCCTCGCTCTCGGCCTCTGAGTCAGACCGAGGCACCGGATCGGCAGTGGAGGCCACCTTCTCCTTCCCCTTCCCGCCGGCAGCCTTCTTCTTCCGCACCAACGGAGGACCATCTGCGGATTCCTCATCAGAACATAAGATTAGAGGAATTCCAGCAGAGGTTTCAGCATTGAGGGGTCGAGGGTTGAATAACGCCTTACCTGGCCGCCTGGCGCTCAGGATCTCGTGGCCTAGCGGGTAGACCTCCACGAACCGATCCGCCGTTTGTTCTAGGATGGGCAACTCGTTCTCATCTAGAGCACGAGTACCCATCCGAGCGGGACTGTCAGCCTCCCGCGGATACAGGAGCGACTGCAAGTCGTTCCCCTCTGAAATAAAAGAAAAGCAGTTAGAAGACAAACCTATATAAACAAAGTAAACAGAGCATACCGTAAGGAACAGAGTTCAAACCGTATTGGAGGACGATCGGGATCTTTTGCGCATCCACATCCTTCCACACCCGGCTCATCCCGAGCATCACCATCCCGGACTCCGCAAACCGGTAAACCGGAGATTGGACTCGGGAAATCTTTGAAAACCATTCCGCCTCCTGGTAGTTGGAGGCGTGAAGGCTGGGGAGAGCTTGCCCATTCTTAAATTTCATGGCAAGAGGGATGGCGCGAGCGGAGATGAAAAAGAACTCCCGCTTCCACGAACGAAGACTGCGCTCGGTTGCGCAAATCTTCAAACCCTTTATACGGGTTATCAGAGTATACCACCCCTGGATGCACCTCCAAGAGTAGAAGGTCATCAGGCGGTCGACGAAGGGCTCAATGCCCAGAATCCGGCACACCCACTCGAAGTGGCGAATCTTCGCGATCGCCATCGGGTGCACCTCGGTCAGGTGTACACCGTGCCTCTCTAGGACACGGTACACAAACTTTGTCAATGGGAACCTAAGATTCCCATAGACAAAGAATGCAGCATATACCCCGATCTTGCCTCTGGGGGCATCATACACCGTCTGATGGGGTTCAGGAAACTCAGGCTCGAGAGACTCGAGCATGAACTTCCTGACGATGTACTGATATAGATCGACAGGCAGAGCACACTGGCACTCGCCAGCAGTACTCTTGTCATCGGCGTACACCCCAGCCTCCTGGGCTGTAGCCTCAAGATCGTGAGACGACATCTTGCAGATATGAAAGAAGAAAACGATTTCAAGAGAATGCTCGACTGAAAAGATGAGTATTCGCCGGAAATCGTTTTGAAGATGAAGAGAAAAGTGAAAGTGTGGATTACAAAGAACCCTCTCCCCCTTTATATACTAATCGCAATTAATGCGATGAATTTAATGCGGAAGAGAGAGAAATCGCATGTGCAATGAAACTATGACACGTGGCAAAAAGCAAGCTGGCAACAGCTGTTGAAAGGACGCGTACCATTAATTTCGCGGCCACGCGCCCGAAAAATCGCGCCCACGCGCCTGAAAAAGCGTCTGGAATGACCAGGTACTGTCACGTCACCATAACTTCCTGCACGTCCTGACACAGTCAGAAGAAACCGTCGCACGACGTTTCAGCAGTTTGGACTGTTCTTATCCTTTCACCAACTCTTCGAATTTCAAAAAATTTCAAAAAGATTCAAAAGTAAGCGGGAAAATACCCCTTACCTTGGCAACCAAGTAACTGTAAGACAGGTGCGGGTACAGTGTTAAGGCAAAACCCTTCACATACTTAGCACCTGCAGGGAATTGAAGCCAAGAATACCTCGGCAACCAAGTAACTATAAGACGGGTGCGGGTACAGTGTTAAGGCAAAACCCTTCACATACTTAGCACCCGCAGGGAATTGACGCTAGGAATACCTTGGAAGTAAAGTAACCGTAAGACGAGTGCGGGTACAGTGTTAAGGCAAAACCCTTCATATACCTAGCGCTCCGCAGGGAATTGAAACCAAGAAGGATCTTCTGGGCAATGCTTGTGGAAACGGGAATAACATCCCCGCATAGCGGGAACGTCGAGAACTACATTGTTTGAAGCTCCAGGATGGAATTGGTGGTTTTAACATAATTGATCACTATGTTCAAAACTACCAAAACCTCATGGAGAATCCACACAAGTGAGACTCAACGCTCCTGACTTGCGAGGAGGTTACAGACCTACCCGCATCATACCCAAAGATCAAGCAGGAAAGTCGGGAATTTCTGCAAGTGACAAGGACTTCCGCGGGAAGAATCCCCATGGAAAACCTTAAAACTAAACCCTTTTCAAAACCCTTTGCTTAAGTCCAAAAGTTCACCTCACTTTATTAAACATTCATGAGAAGAACATTGGACTGGGGGGACTTGAAGAGGTAGGTCCCAGCAGAGCCCAGTTGGACCCGCAAGACTCACCTTGAAAAGAGACGTCTGCGCAGAAACCAACTGGATCCGCAGGACCCACCATGCTCAGAGACGTGACGTCCTTACGCGCAGTACGCAAGCTGTTCCCGCAGGAAATGCCTCCCAATGGTGAAGTACTCTGCCTGTTCCCGCAGCTGCGGATACAAGCCATCAGGGAAGGCCACCCGCGCAGCAAGGCTACACGCACAAGGCACTCAGCTCTCAAATAATTCAGTTGTCACCTGAAGGAATGAGCAAAGCCGGGAACAATCCCGCACAAAGGCGGGAGGGGGAATACTCCCGCCCAAATAAGCCAGTCCGTACGATACGGGAAGATCTTTTGTACTGTACCTGACGAGGTATGGGCAAAAGATCTGACCAAAGATACGACAGCTCATTGACAACAGTATGGCGAGCGACATGCTCTTGTACTGTATGTCACTATTAGCCGCTGCCTACTCACCAACTCCTGTCATACCACGTGCATAGCCGGCAGTTGGTGGAAAAGGAATAGTACACAGCAGGCCTGGTCACTGTCAGCCGCTGCCTACCCACCAACTACCAGCATGGCACGTGCGTAGGCTACAGTTGGTAGAACAGGAATACTATTCAGCCGGCTATACCTTCTTGGAAACCTACCTTCGGCTATAAATACCCCAAATGGTATGATCATCTCATCTTATCATCTTATCATCATATACTATCTTGTATCTTATATCTTATACCTGATATCTGCTCTAGCAATCTCTTAATATGCACTTATATTCAAGAGCAATCTAGTCTGATTCTCACGCCGGAGGGTGGTCACAAGGAGGTACCCCCCCCTTCTCAGTGACGAGCTCACGGTGTCTGTTTTGCAGGTTATCAGAAGAACCATCTTTGCCGGATCTAACCCCTCGTGGGAAACATCTATTTAACCCCCAGATTATCCGTAATCTGCCCGGGGTAACTTAGTGTTTCTTCAGTCCCTGACAAGAACATAAAGGTGGAATCAAAATTTTGAGGTTAGCCATAAAAGGTGAAAAGTTTATAAAAAGACGAACAAAACATTCACATATAGACATCCTATATAAACCCAAACATGTTGAACACTACCACAAACATAACCATCATAGTCCAACTTGTCGAATTTGAGACTAACATGATAACAAACGTATAAAGCCAAAACAAAACATATATAAAATGTAAAAGAAGATGTAAAAATAAAAACTAAAAGCTAAAAGAAACGATATATAATTGGTGGCTTGGGGCAGTTGGTTCCTAACTTTTATACTAAAAGGAGAATGAAACCACCCTTACACCTACACTTGCCACGTACCCTCACTCCCAACGTGTCACCATCTTTTGACGTCCACTGTCAACATCCACCATTATCTTCCATAAATACTCACTTCTTCCACTTTGGTTTCTGCCAATATTATTATTATCAATAATAAACATGACTCTTAACCAACCCACCGATCCGCTTAAACTCCGATCTTCACCACCGATCCACCTTCAATTCATTGATATATGTTACAAAGTAAAGACCGTAAGTAATAATAACAATGGTGTTATTCAAAGCTTGTTCGAACGAGCTACAAGTACGGGTACTGATACTGGTCATGTTAATATTATCCAAGAACGAAATATCTTGCATGGGATAACTGGGATGGTCCACCCTGGTGAGCTTCTGGCCGTTCTAGGGCCGTCAGGAAGTGGGAAGTCCACGCTTCTCAACGCGCTAGCTGGGAGACTCCCAGAGCAGTACTTTACTGGGAAAGTACTTGCTAACAGCCGGAAGCTAAATAAAGCAGTTCTTAAAAGAACTGGCTTTGTGACGCAGGATGACGTGCTTTTCCCGCACCTTACTGTGCGGGAAACTTTAATATTCTGCGCGCTCCTGCGTCTCCCGAGGAGTTTATCTCGGCGGGAGAAGATCGCGGTTGCGGATTCGGTTATTTCCGAGGTGGGATTGTGTAAATGCGCAAACACCATAATTGGAAATACTTTTATTCGCGGGGTGTCGGGTGGCGAACGCAAGCGCGTGAGCATCGCTCATGAGTTATTGGTGAACCCTAGTTTGTTAATCCTGGACGAACCAACGTCCGGGTTAGACTCGACGGCTGCGCACCGGCTGATCACCACTTTGGGTGGGCTGGCCCACCAGAATGGAAAGACAGTGGTGACGTCGGTGCACCAGCCGTCGAGTAGGGTGTTTCAAATGTTCGATTCGGTACTGGTATTGTCCGAAGGACGATGCATTTATTTCGGAAAGGGGTCAGAGGCGATGAGATACTTCGAGTCGGTGGATTTTCGGCCGTCATTTCCGGTGAATCCTGCTGATTTTCTGCTTGATCTTGCAAACGGTATGTTTCTATTGCATATTTGACTTTTTGTTTAAAGTTTGTTGACTTGATGACTATGTCTAGTCAAGAACATTTATTGTGTCGTCCAAACCTCAAACAATCGTTGGTGCACATCAAGTGAAAAGAAATGGCCACTTGATTAGTACAGCCAAAAATATGTATCTATCAATATTATTGTTACGACTTATGCCCCCTAAATTCTTGACGTGATGCGTCATACTCAAAATTTAAGTTATTATTAATTCAAGGTGTACTATACGTACAGTGCCAAATCTTTATACAGGCAGTGTAGAAAGTGTGAAAAGGTTATACGGGTTCTATGGCCATCATTAGTTGTGTATTCTATCATGTCGGTCACTCTTGTGTCTTTGTGACACATTATACACCTTGTATGATTGAGACGAATACCAACTCATACGCTCATGAGATATAATACAACATCGTATAAGTTATAATCTTAATTAGTTAATTTGTACAATATGACTTGTTAGTGGTGTGTGGTGATGCATATATTCTTGTACCCTTAATACAATTATGACCGATCAAATCAGTAAACGCTGAAGTAAATCCGGTTCAGCTGGATAATTTAATGTGAGGAGATTAATTGAGTAAGAAGGTTTGGTTGAGTTAGTAGGTTTAACTGTTTAATTTTAAGGGCTTGATAGCTCAACAATTCGTATTATAAAGGGGTACAAATGAGCCGAGCCCGAGCCGCTTACTATATATTAATTAATTTTTATATATTTCAAAAAATTATAATTTTGTAATTATAGTTGATATATAACATAATATATATTATTTAGAATTTTTTTCATAACGTATTATATATTTTCACGAGACGGTCTCGAGTAGACTATGAGCAGCTCGACTCGTTTTCACTACTTTGAAACTCAAAGATGAACATGGAAACTGAATAATCACTTAAAATGTACTATGTATTTACGTATATGGTATTATTATATGTTACAAAGGTCTTTATAATTTTGTGAAAAATAATAAAAAAATAAGTATTTATAAAATAATAAAACTGATCGCACCAATTAGATCCGATCCAACTAATTAGGCATTTAGGCTAGTTTGAACTTTGATTTGTCACTTTCAAAAACTCTATATATCAAATTAACTTGTAATAGATTAAAACTAGTGAAAATATTGGATCCTGACCCCAATATTTGTCGTGTCTATTGTCTAATATGAAACATCATAAAATGATTAAAAAATATCGCTAAATCTGATCAAGTACTTTTAAGTTTTAATAATCATTTCTATAATTCTACATGTGAAAACATTTGGAGATGAGTATTTTATTATAATATATATATTTTTTAATCTTAACGTTTTTTTATGATTTATCATGCATAAAGAAACCAAAATTTATTCAGAGTATTTATAATTCATAATTTAAATGAATCTCAAACTTTTTGTGTACCTAGATACTTACTTACTTAGAGCTGGCCGATCCATATTGTCACCCAAATGTCTCATCAATATCAATATCAATAACATTAATGCATAAATACGATATCTATATTTGATTTTTATAATTACATAGTTATTGAGAAGAATATAATGAGTCTAAACTCTAGAAAACCAACTTGCCATAAGTGCCCTCACACTAAAAGGCTGTGATAGATACATATACATGCACATGAAACTTTGTTAATACTTTTATAAAATCGGTTGGAATTTTATTTGAATTGCTACTCTTATTAAAATATATTGTAACGAATTAAATCAGTAAAAGTTGTACTTACATTTAGTTAGTGGTAAGGCGGTGGTGGAGGCATTTAACTATACTTTTGTTGGTAAATATCTAGTAAAATTAGTTTAGAAAATGAATCATATGTCACTTTAATTATTGTAAGGGTGGTGTGAGCCTATGATATTCTCAAATAACGGATATTAAAATATAATACACGTTATGGACTGGCATTTTAGTTTATTTTAGACATCTAAATTGAATAAATATTTGATATTTAACCCAAAAGAAAATGGTAATAATAATACATTTTTATATTTATATGATGGTGGTTACATTCAATAGCTCTGTCATTACAGTTCGAAAAAAAAATAGCTCTGTCATTATTAGAAGAAAAAAAAAATCAGTTACATAAAAGTTAGATCCTTAAAAAGTAGATGTGTGTAACGACTATTTATAATCCAATAGACTTGTCAAATAAACGGTATCTGACCGTCGTCACGAACTTCACTCTATCTCTCTCCTCTCCCATGGATTGCATACTTTTCTCTAACCACCCTTCTATGGAAAAGGCTAAGGCCTTGCCATGAACGATTTGTGGATAAACCGAATAATCATACGGGTTGATGAACGACCCTATTTTAAACCCTTTAATAGTAGATAAAGGGAAAAGGTGATCACTTAATAATATGTTTACTTTCCTAAACAAACACTATATAACTCTTATATTCCAATACATTTTTATTGGAATAATTTAATTTTACATGGTTTCCAAATTCTATTTTTGGTGCTAGTGGGTGTATTATCTTGTAGCTTGCCACATGGCAGTATTGAAACATGACACGGGTGTCTGGCCCCGGAAGATAGTCCACTTGGATATATTAATATCAACTTGTCGGTTCGCAAAGCATCAAGGTTTTTAGGTTATCGGTAAAGATTAAAATTTTTAAAACACTAACGGGTTGGAAATCAAGTATTTAAGATGATAAAAATTCACTGTTATAAATAACTGAGATTTATAGCTTGAAATATCGTGTTTGGGTCCATCCTTCCTATAGTTAATATTAATAGCTTTAGATTACGTCATGTTTGTAAGTTATTTTCTTTTTTTAACGACAACTTTATATCATCTGAAAGACTTGAACCAATGATTTTCAACACTTTGGTGTTCAAAAGTTTTTCTTTTATTAGTGGACCACCAACCTTATTTCCCATACGGTTGTAAGTAGAGTAACATATTTCACACTTTTTTTTTGAATCATTTAATCGTAGTTTGATTTCTTTTTTTGTTAATTTGTAAAATTACTTGATACATTTAACAACATTTTTGTTTTTTTATTATAAATCGATACATTTAGAGAAAAAGTTTTCTAAATCAAATTCTATACGTTTCTGTCAGAAAGGCCATTTTAACTTGCCACTATGATGATTTGGAAAGGGCATCTTTTCCACAAAAGGAACTATTGAAGCAATAATAATAGGACATGTCACTGTTATAGTGATTAATAATTTTTATATTTTATAGTTTGTAGTGGGGAATAAAGTTTTCTGGTACCTTTATCCATTTTATAAAACTTTATGATTATTCCACGATTTTTATTATTTTCTGTTATATTATAATGTAGAATAATAACTTTGATCTAAATATCACACGTTAAAATTGTTTAGATCTTAGTGATACTATTAATATAACATGTTATTTTACTTAAACTTTAGAGAAAAATTTATATAAACAGTCGCGTAATTAAACCAGTTTTATGTATTACGATGATTGAAAACTTTGTGCCACCTGTAACTTTGATTTAATTTGTGACAGGCGTGTGGCAGCAAGACAATGTAACTGAAAAAGAGATGCCAAACATAAAGCAGGCTTTGATATCGTCTTACAACAATTTGCTAGCATCGAAAGTAAGAGACGCGTGTTTGGATACAGTTTCGAAAGGGCATGCGCTTACGCCTGTGAAGAGTCGAGAGCCAAAGGAGTACAGGACGAAATGCACAAACGGTGTCACCACATGGTTCAACCAGTTCTCCGTTCTCATCCAAAGAAGCCTCAAGGAAAGAAAACACGAGACCTTCAACCCACTCCGCATCTTCCAAGTAATCGCAGCCTCGTTGCTTGCCGGTTTCATGTGGTGGCATTCAGATTATAGGGATGTCCAAGACCGACTCGGTCTCTTGTTCTTCTTTTCCATATTTTGGGGCGTGTTTCCATCGTTCAATGCAGTGTTCGCGTTCCCACAAGACCGAGCAGTCTTCATGAAAGAAAAGGCTTCCGGAATGTACTCGCTATCCTCATATTTCATGGCCCGAATAGTCGGAGACGCGCCCATGGAACTCATTTTACCAACCATGTTTCTTTCAATAACCTACTGGATGTGTGGGCTAAAACCTGAACTTGGTGCCTTCCTATTAACCTTGTTGGTCTTGCTAGCATATGTTCTTGTTTCTCAAGGACTCGGGTTCGCAGTTGGTGCGATTATAATGGATGCTAAGCAAGCATCTACGGTAGTAACCGTGACAATGCTTGCATTTGTTCTAACCGGAGGGTATTACGTGCATAAAGTGCCTAGTTTCATTGCTTGGATGAAATACATATCTTCAACATTTTACAGCTACAGGTTACTCATCTATGCGCAATATGGACAAGGGCGAGACATATGGTATTTGTTGGGTTGTTTTCAGTATCACGATAAACATGCAAGCTGCAAGTTTATTGAAGACGATATTGAAGGTCAAGTGTCTATTGCTTCGTGCATAGTTGTTTTGCTTGTTATGTTCTTTGGTTATAGATTATTGGCGTACCTAGCCCTAAGGCGAATCATGGCATGAGTCGAGTCTTAGTGTAACTATGTTTTGTAACAGACAGCGCACGATAGTAGGAAAACGCACACAAGATGTTGCGATTAACGCATTCAAGTTATAGATACCTAAATAAATGTAAAGTCTTCTATTTTTCATCTCATTTGACAACGGAAAGAACTAATAATTTTTTTGTTGTTGCGCGCGTAGTAGGTTGTAGTTTACATAACTTAGATACCGAACTTTGTAACACATCACACACATCGCAACAAAATTGTGTTGTCTAACAGACATCGACTTGTGTGGTTGAATGACACGATTGTGTGTTTATCGTTGTGGTTTGAGTAATGATGAGACATAAGATTCCTTATTTAAAAAGCGTTTTTCCTGCAAAATAGACATGTTAAGAACTTCCTCTCGTCATTTGCCTGCTCATATTTTGGTCGTATCAAATCTAGGCCCACGCAGTTTGATATCACGATTAACTTTTGGGATTTGAAAAACCAATACTTTGTCAATCCGTTCACACTGACTGTTATATATGGCGAAGACCAATACTTGTATCCCATAACTAAGTACAAAACAATAAAATCAAAGGATCTATTATATATGGCGAAAACCAATACTTTATTGTTATATCCCAAAACTAAGTATTGAAAAACCAATACTTTGTCTTGTGGTGATGGATATGAAATCTTGCATCTAGTGAACACATCTATATAGTTCTGGGATAACCTCTCGACAATGTTAAGTCAAAGGTCTTTATTTGTATCATACCTATTTTTTGTTTAAAAAGACACCCCCCCCCTCGCCCGGGGGGGGGGGGGGAGGGGGTTGTGGAACGGGACTTATGATTTTCCAAATTCCTCTCATTATCATATTCTCATTTTTATTTATTCAAATAAAGTGAGTTTAAAATGAACCAATCATAAACCGAAATAACAAACACTAAACCTCCTACTTTTCATAACTAAAAACCCAAAGCTAATTTAGCTTAACCAACATGCCCGAAGTTTCACATAACCAACACCTTCAATTGTAGCCCAGTCAGAGGTAACTGACCCACACACATCCACAATTTAAGCATCAGGCAGAGCGTGACGCAACAAAACCCTAAATAAATAGATACGAAACATGACACGAATGTGTATATCACACATAGGATAATGTCACGTATCACTTACATTTTATATTTATGTATAACAAGACGAATTTACTCAGGGTTACAAAGTATAATACACGAATAAATATGACATGCAACATATATCATAACTATGATAAAGGTATTTTAGTAACTTTTAGCTAAATTACGGTTTCCGTCTACGTGTAAGGTTAATTGCAGATCGTATCATTTTGGTATTAACGGTAGGGGTGAGCAATAACCGCATCGTTTACCGACACCGAAATGAAAACTGACGAAACCGAACCAGAAAAACCGAAAACCGAATTAACCAAACCGAACCGAACTCTTCATTTTCTTTTTCATATTTTCAAGTCTTTTTTCCTCTATTTCATGTATATATATGTATAAATTGTTTATACTATCATTTTAATGTATTTATATCTCCATTTCATGTAATAATATCTCAAATTTATATATTTATACCTTCATTTAATGTAATTATACCTTCATTTCGTATATTTAAGCATTCATTTCATGTATTTTTATGCAAAATTTTAGTCCAAGTTTGATATAGGTTATTAACCGAAATTAACCGAACCGAACCGATAACCGATTGGTTCGGTTGGGTTAATATTAATAACCGAACCGAACCGAACCGTGCACAGCCCTGATTAACGGAAAAACGTCAACAATTACACGATTAGCAAGTAATGTAATCCAAACACCGTAACTTGTTTTAGCCTGTATATATATAAAGAACCACCACACCAGTTAATGGTCTGACTTTCGTTCCTCAAAAACACAAGAGAAGCGCGGGAAAAAAGCAGAGAAGATGGCGCCATTGATGCAGAGCTCTCAACCTTGGGTCGAGAAATAGTAATCATTCTTCTTCTTATTATTATTATCCTCTGTTTATTGATTTCATTTGATGTTTCATGAGTTTAAATGTATGTAACATAAAATCATGACAATTTCAGTCGACCGAGGCGAGTAAATGAAGTTGCTCATCAAGATGAGGTCGTTAGAGTCCTTACCAACACGCTCGAGACCACTAATGTAACGTTAATCTGCTTCTATTATTGAATTCAAATTTTTAGGGTTTTGTTTTACTAGTTTATTGTTATAAGCTTATTGCTTCGATTTTGTTTCGAATTCGCATTTGAAGTAAGTTAAATATTGTTTGTTTTAACATGAGATGGATATAAGATACAAAATTTGGACAAAATTGTTTCATGAAGAGTCTCAATTTGCAAATTTGCCCAAATTTTGTGATTGGAATGAAGTTTGAATTATCGGGAGGGTGAGGTGAATGGTAATGCTCACTGTTTCTTGATTGAATTGCCTTTTGATGCAGTGTCCTCATATGTTGTTTTATGGCCCTCCTGGAACCGGAAAGACTACCACTGCTCTTGCAATTGCTCATCAGCTTTACGGGTAATAGTGGCTGCATATATTCTCATGTCTTGTGAATTTTTATTTTTATTTGTTTTAGCCTATGATTTAAAATGTGACCGTACCTGTTGTCATGTTCTAATACATTCTGAAGAGATTGAGTTAACTTTGATGGTAAACCGGTTGAGTTAAAACACGACAGTTTGTTTTAGAGGCGGTGTTGATTTGATTGCTTTAAATCATTATTGTGCTGCACATACTTGTATGATTGAACTACTTTCTAATTTGCTGTTGTCAATGTCTCATTTTATTTTACAGTCCTGAACTCTACAAGTCTAGGGTTCTTGAGCTCAATGCTAGTGATGATCGTGGAATCAATGTAGTTCGAACTAAAATTAAGAATTTTGCTGCAGTTGCTGTTGGTTCTGCTCAGCAAGGGTATATAATCCACCCCTTCTCATAAATAATTATAACCCTCCAAGGTCCTTTTGAGTTAGTTTGACGTGCTGTTTTCTTGAATGGCATTTGTTTCTTTTTGTGATGTAGGGGTTATCCTTGCCCGCCTTTTAAAATTATCATTCTTGATGAGGCAGATTCAATGACTGAAGATGCACAGGCAAGTTCTCTCCTTTTTTTTCCAATACTACATACACTTGAATACCTTCTATATATGATAGTTATATAACTAGTCTAATAACATCTATGCATATCTTATTTCATGAAAAAAGGGATTGGTGTTTTAGTTCTTATATAGACAGATCTTAACAGGTAATATGTTTTCGTATTGCAGAATGCTTTACGTCGTACTATGGAGACCTACTCAAAAGTAACAAGGTTCTTTTTTATATGCAATTACATTAGCAGGTCAGTGCTCAAAATTTTCTATAATAATACTTGCTTCTGTGTTAGTGATATATATCTAGAAAGATAATACCTTTCTCTACTTTTGTAGATTCTTTTTTAAATTTACTTGTTTGAATTTAATGAACACTCCTATTTTTATGCAATTCTTTATACTTTCTTGTTCACACATCTTCAATCTTTCAATTTTGTTTCATCCCTGGTGCAGGATCATAGAACCTCTTGCTTCTAGATGTGCCAAATTCAGGTTCAAACCACTCTCAGAAGACATCATGAGCACTCGAATACTGCATATATGTGCCGAGGAAGGCCTTAACTTGGACTCAGAGGTGCTGACCTGGTCAACTCTGCAGTTTCTACATTTTATTGTTGTTGAAAGTGGCCTTTTGAGTTTGAACAAATCTAATTGGTTTGATTGTGATTGCTTTTAGGCTCTCTCAACCTTAAGTTCAATATCTCAAGGAGATCTTCGTCGTGCTATAACGTTCTTGCAGGTAATAATAATTCTCATTTTTTGCATCTAATTTGTCCAATTATTTATGACATCTGTCTTGTGTTTTGATGTTTCACAGGGAGCTGCTCGCCTGTTTGGATCTTCAATTTCTTCCAGGAATTTGATTAGCGTTTCTGGGGTAACAAGATATTTTTAAATAATTAAACGAACATGGTGCTCTTGTTAGTGTTCGTATGTTAAGAAAATGAAGTTGTTCTTGTTCGCTTATATTCGTTCGTTAATAGAATAAACAAACGATTCACGAACGTAAATGAACATACACAAGCAAATATAACTGAACATAGATGAACATATATAAACAAACATAACTGAGCAAATACCAATTAAAAGTAAATGTGAATTTTAAATTCAATAAATTAGACTAAATTGTAATGAGTGATATTTTAAATTCAATAAAACTAGACTAAAAGACTAAATTGTAACAGGCCTGACAATTAATGTATACACACACGGACATACTTAAAACAAACGTAAACTAACGAATGTAAATGAACATCCACGAACATAAGTGAACGAATGGACATAAACGAACTTCATGCCAAATTGTTCTCTGAACATTCGGTTCGTTTACAGGTGTAAACATGATACATTTTGTGATTTCCTAATTTGACCTGCCAAATCAGAGAACAGTGTGGTGTGTGACTTGTTTAATGCTGGTTTTCATTCTAAGTTCCTTTCATAATGAAGCATCTTTCAAATCCTTTTCTAATTATTTATCAAATACTGAGATTTGGATTTTATCAGGTCATTCCACGTGAAGTTGTTGAGGCTCTTCTTGCAGCTTGTAAAAGTGGATCATTTGACAATGCAAACAAAGAGGTCAATAATGTTATTGCAGAGGGGTATCCAGTCAGCCAGATGCTTTCCCAGGTAAATGTTTTCTTAATCTATAATATTATGTCACATTGTGTCTTAAATAGTTATTTGATGTGATTGCAGTTGTTTGACATGGTTGTTGGATCTGAAGATGCATCTGATGAACAAAAAGCAAGAATATGCAAGAAGCTTGGTGAATCAGATAAGGTACTCATCATATCTAACCACTAGTTAATGTATTACTTGCGGTTTTTTTAACCTCCTCCGAAACCTTTTTACTGTATTTTTTTTTCAAAATCAAAATAATAATTAATGCTTAGATCATGATTAGTGATTGGGGCTAAGACTTATTATCATGGGTGTCCCACTTATAACACATTCATACATTCATCTCTAATGGGACATGAAAGTTGATATTTACCAATGATTCAGACCATTACGGGACAAGTGGTAGGGTCAGACTTTCAACATGAAAGGGGTCGACTATATATTTAAAATGAATATAAACTTTGGAGAAATAATAACACTCTTCAAGTAAAAGAAAAGGGTTGGTGTAAAGTAACGCACTCCTGTTAAAAGGACGGCAACGATTGACTGCAGATTTTTGTAGTCTTTTTGACTAATAATCAAAATTTGAAAATATACATTAACAAAAGAACATTGAGAATATGTTAATGGAAGTCAAATGTTACAATTACAAAAGGATAAATCGGCATATTTAGATTGAAATTTTTATCAACTCGAATATCGGATTTGCCCTTAAAAGTCAGTTGCATGTAATTTGTTTGCACTTGTTAAACAATATAAATATGCAAAGTTGATTGTTCTTGTATTATGCAGTGTCTTGTTGATGGGGCAGATGAGTACTTGCAACTGCTGGATGCATGCAGCTCTATGATCAAAGCATTTACAAACATGCCTGAAGTATTTTCCAATGAGATGTAATGTTTGTTCATCATTTTACTATGAGCCTGCCCTCCGGGTACTTTTGGTTTTTGACCGCCTAATGCTTTAGCCTAATCATTTAATGCATAAAATCTTCTAAAGTACCATATTTTAATGAGTTGGTTTGAACCAACCAAAAAAGCGTTTTCACAATGCATAAAACCTTCTAAAATGTCATATATTGAAGGCATTTATAATATCTTTAATTTATCTATCAGGCTAATTTTATGCCAACTAGTACATGAACCCTAAAGCCATCTTCTCCACAAAAGACCATCCCTTTACGTATTTTTTGTTTTTCAAAATAAACTAGAAATTTAAGTTTGATATAATATCAAACTTAAATTTCACCCATTTTTCTCGATCGTAACGATAATAATCTATTACTCAGTTAGTTGCATCACAAACGGTTAACACAGTCATTGACTCTTAACTTCAAAAGCATAAAGGGTAAGGAATAATAATATTGATCGGGAAGAGTTTATTCAACTAAAATAACCCAAATCCCATTTTTACTTTGTACATTCAAAAAGGAATCATCATCAACTAAAATTTTGAAGAAAATAGTTTGCCCGCCAGGTGTTCGACAAAATGCCTCAATGAAATAATATTTGTTTTTGGTGTTTTGAGGAGGGGAGGGCAACGGGTGGTTGCTCTCCTCCTTCCTCTTTCTCAAACTCAACTCAAGTTTTGTTTTATTATTATTTTTCTTGGTGTGGTACGTGGCTATCGGGGTGTTTTGTGGGTTGGGGGGGTGGTATGACCGGGGCTATTGAGGAGGTTTTTTGGCCGTGTCCGTTTAGAGGCTTCCACTGTTGTCCGGATGGATTACCGGGGTCCAAGGGGGTTCGATTGGCCGCACATATTAAGCGGCTTCATTTGTCATCGGATGACAAGAAAGAGACCTTACGGGAGGCGATCTCGACAAATTTGGATTTGTTTATTTCGGTTGGTGAGGCTTTAAAGGTCTTGCGTAGGTGGATGTATGGAGCGTGTATGGAGTCACATGCTCTCCGTCGGGGGTGCCATCATGATGACGGGTCGGTCTGGTACAAGTGTGTCATGGGAGATGTGGAGGAATATATAGTGGGGATTGCGAAGCCACATGTTGGGAGGGAAGCTGTCGCGGTGGGAAGGGTGGAGGTGGATGTAGCTCTCCTTGAGCGTGTCTTCACTCTTCCTATTACGACTGTTAAAAACATTCCTCATAGTTGTCGTATGGCTTTTTCCCAAGCCTTAGTGGATGCTCTGGGTAAGGTGGCGGCTATGCCAGAGTCTGTTGAGGCGTGGGTGAAACTGTTGTTACCACGTTGCACCTTACGAGTTTTCAGACCTTCTAATCGTCAGCAACGCATGTCTGGCAATAGAAAGTCTGAGCAATGCCGAATTATTCAACGCTCGCTATCCGCTTGGGGTGACCGTGACGGTTTCTTTGAGCTCCTTATATCGCTTTTTAACCAACCCCTAGGAGATGCCCCGGGTGGTGATGCGTTTGTACCCAAGTCTGACAACGCCGGGTTGGGCGCCAATGTTAAACAATGTTTGCGAAAAGTTGCGGACGGGCATTTCACTGCTGCGGTCAAGGTATTATACTCTTCAGGGGTTGCACCTTTCGGTAAGGATACTTTGAACTCTTTGTTGTCTAAGCATCCCATCATGGCACCTCCGATTATACCTGCTTCCTTGCTTTCTGAGTCTCCCCTTGTCGTGGACGTTGATAATGTGCTTGGGTGCATTAAGTCTTTCCCTAAAGGGACTTTGTGTGGGCGGGACGGTTTGTGAGCCCAACACATTTTAGATGCGTTGTGCGGAGAGGGGTCTCTGATTGCGGATGGTTTGCTCAAGGCTATCTCTGCGGTGGTTAATTTATTTTTGGAGGGAAGGTGTCTTAAGGTGTTGGCAGAGTTTGTTGCGTCTGCCCCACTTTCGCCGTTGCTTAAACAATGGGATTAGACCTATTGCCGTTGGGGCCATTTGGAGGCGGTTGGTCTCTATGGTGGCTATGAGGGGTGTCGGGAAGGAGATGGCTAAATACCTCGGTGACTTTCAGTTTGGGGTGGGAGTCCCCAGTGGGGCAGAGGCCGTGCTTCATAGCGCGAACAGGTTTCTAAATCAGTTTCATTCGGATGGGTCATTGGCTATGCTTACTATTGATTTCTCCAATGCCTTCAACTTAGTAGATAGGACGACCCTTCTACATGAGGTCCGGAGTCGATGTCCTTCCATTTCTCTTTGGGTGGATTTTTTATATGGGCAGTCGGCTAGGTTATATGTGGGTGATACTTTCATTAAATCCACCACTGGGGTTCAACAGGGGGACCCTCTTGGGCCTCTCCTTTTTGCCTTAGCTTTGCACCCATTTGTTCACCAAATCAGAGATCGGTGCAAGCTTCTCTTTCATGCTTGGTACTTGGATGATGGCACGATTATCGGGGATACTAGAGAGGTAGCCAAAGCATTAGATATTATCAGGTCTGAGGGGCCTCGTTTGGGTCTTGAATTAAACGTTAAGAAAACAGAGTTATTTTAGCCAACATGCAATGGGGTGAAGGCACATGAGGGGTTGTTTCCTTGCGGGATTGAAAGGCCGGTTCTTGGCGTGAAACTCCTTGGTGGTGCTGTAAGCCAGGATGCGGGGTTTATCAGCAGTTTGGCTATGAAAAGGGCATCTAGCGCTGTGGAACTGATGAGCTGTCTCCCAAGACTTCGGGATCCTCAATGCGAGCTTCTTTTGCTTCGCTCATGTATGGGACTCGCCAAGCTTTTGTTCGGTTTGAGAACGTGCCAACCTATGTATGTGGGGGAAGCTGTTTCTATATTTGACAATGGTCTTCGAAGGGCGATTGAGGACATCGTGGTTTGTGGAGGTCCGTTCTTTGGGGATCTCCAATGGAGGTTGGCATCACTTCCGACCCGTTATGGAGGGTTGGGTCTCTGTTCGGCCGAGGATGTATCTACATATGCTTTTGTGGCTTCGAGAGCACAATCGTGGTGTTTGCAAGACCATATTCTTCGGGGTTGTGATATTTATGGGTTGGACTCTGATTATGGGTGTGCGATGGATCGTTTACGTACTTCACTTCCAGATTTTGATCTTAGCGGGTTCTCTAATAAGGACACCGCCCCCCTAAAGCCCAACATGTTGTAGCGAGTGCCTTATTTAGTGGAATCGTCAAGAGTTTAGAAGTGAAGTTTGATCTATCCCCTCGCCAAAAGGCGGTGTTTGAATGCCTTCGGGCTCCTCGGGCTCAGGATTTTTTAAACGGCCATCCCCATTGAAGGATTAGGCCAACGTATGTCGGGTTTGGAGTATCGGGCTATTCTTAAGTACCGGTTAATGATCCCTATGTTCCCGACAGATGAACCATGCCCAATTTTTCGCAAGGTCTGTTTGGATTCTTTTGGTGACCATGCGGTGCATTGCAAAGAATTGCCTGGCTTTAAATACAGACATGATCTGGTTAGGGATGTTATGTGTGATGTTCTTAAACGGGCAGGGAATTCTGCTAAAAAGGAGACCCCTGTTAACTTTCTCACGGATCCTCTTGCAGGGAGGTCTACTTTACGACCAGCTGATATTCTTGTGTTCGGGTGGGCAGGGAGGAAACACGCCCGTGTGGATCTTACAGGAGTGTCTCCTCTTGTTGGGCTCAGGGACCGTGGGTTTGTTGTGGGTCAGGCTGCGTTGAAGGCTGAATCGGGCAAATTTGTTAAACACGAGAAAGCTTGTTTAGATAATCAACATGTCTTTCTACCATTTGCCTTTGATACATTTGGTTTTCTGGCTCCAGAGGCTGTGAAATTTTTGAGTAAGGTTCAGTGCGTCGTACACGGAACCTCTTCAGCTTCTAGGTCCCAAAGCTTCGTTTTTAGCAGGATTGGCTTTGCTATTCAAAAGGGGGTTGCGGCGCAGCTTGTTGCCCGTTTGTCTGCCACTTTATTGTAATCGTTTTATAGTAAATTTCTATAAATATTTTTAAATGATTGAAAAAAAAAATTTATAATGAAAATAATATTCTACTTTGGCACATTATTTTTTAGATGCAATTTAAAACTTACATTAAGGTGATCAACTTATAAAGTGTAAACAAAGAGTAGAGTGGCAATCACGTGTAAAGCAGGAGCGAATGGTTAAGATGATACACCAACACTATGCTTTCACACGTTCATCAAATTACCTACCGAAGTCACCTCACATTACTATTTTGCAATTTAATATATACTAATATAATAAATAAATTGCAACTTACACTTTGAAATTTGTAGTTCAATGCACATGTATAAGAAGCTAACAAGTCTATCTCATGAATAGGTTATCGTTGTGAGATATCCTCTACTTGCTGTTTAGTATTTATATTATTTGCACACGTGTTAAAAGCTAACGAGCCTATCTTATGAACAGTATGTTGTGAGATGGCCGCTACTTGCTAATGGTTACCCAAAACCGGCTTTTTGTGTCACCGTTTTTTACCGTACACATTTACTTGCCTTTTTTTTCCTTATATTACCAATTTTAATACTTTACAAACTAAACAATTTCATATAAATAAAGGATGTGCCCTCTATATTTTTATCACACATTATGTTATATTGGTGATGATTGATAAAAGTGAGAAACCAAAACATAAATCATTAAAAGGCATTAGTCGGATTCACACTGATACTTCAACATCTCCCATATGAACGCGTATAAACATATATCACACACAAAGGATATATGCGGATCGCCCTCTATATTTATCACACATTATGTTAAATGGGTGATGATTGATAAAAATGAGACAAATCCACATAGTAAAACCAAAAATTAAATCATTAAAAGGCATAAGTCAGACTGGTACTGACACTTCAACATCTCCCATATGAACGCATATAAACATACATCACACAAAGGATGTTTGCAAATCGAGAGGTATTTGAGATTGAATTGTTAAAAATTGTTAAAAGTATGTATCGATTTGAGCTAGCCTAGCTCAAACCTATATATAAAGTAAGTTTGATGGATAAATTCAAGTTCGAACTTCATAAGCTTGGTTCATGAGTCTAAATGAGCCTATTTGTTTCTATACATACATAATATATAGAATAAAATATTAAATATATAATTATACAAAAAGCATATGCTAAGCTAATCTCATAGCTAGTGATTCAAGCAACTTGCTAAACACATTAGAAAAGATGTAACTAGCAATGACAAGGTCTTCAAGATCAGAATGAGCTTCTTGCTATGATTTTGTGCAGATTTACCTGTCTAAAACACACATCACACACGCTTAGTGATTGAAGGGAGGGTTAAGTACCCCCCCAAAGGCAAAAACTTAACATAACAATACAAGATTCGAAATTAAGGTTAGCATACGTTAACTTATCCAAGTATGTTATTATATTGTTCTTAGTTTTTCATGGAACTCGTGTCTAGTTAAAATGAGTTTGTAATTTAGGGGGTGTTTGTTTTTTAGAAAAGCTCTTCCTAACCTCTTTTGTATGCGTCGAGTAGATGTTTAGGTCTGTTGCGTGTTTGTTTTTCGAAAAACCTTTCTTTAAAAAAGGTTTGTGCGCCCTCTTCTTGAAACAGACATGGCCATGTGCTTCTAAGATCTTCTAACCTCTTCTAAAACCTAAGACCTGAAACATTTTTATCTATCTGCTTATATCCTTCAAACCCTAGCTCCTCCACCGTTGCTCCTCCACCTCTCCCTGCCTCCGCCACACCCTCCACCAGCCACCATACGCCTCCAACGTCCACCCCCTGCTTAGTGGGGGTCACCTTGTGCCTCTGACAACCATACCACACCTCCATGTATGTTAAGTTGATGTTTGTAGAAATTGATTTGTTAAATGTTCGTAGAAATTGATGTGTTAAATTATTATTAGTTCTTAGAAATTGATTCGTTGAATTATTACTAGTTTTTAGAAATTGATTTATTGAATTAATTTTAGTTTATTTTTTAGAAATTCATCATCATCATCATCATCATCGTACTCAGTATATCCCACAAATAGCAATGCTATGGTAGGATCTGAGGAGGGTAAGATGTAGACAGCCTTACCTCTATCCCATAGGCACATAGCACTCAAGTAGTTTTCAATAAGGCACATAGGCACATAGAGAGGCTGCTTCCGGTGAGACCCCCGGCTCGATAGTAGTTTTGTATCAAGCCTTGGACATAAGACACATAGCACTCAATCATCGGGACACCGGCTGATTGGTGCATGTGCCCTTGTCTTTCGGCTATCAACGCCACCACATGATCCCTGATTAACCTTCCCCCACTTTTAACGTTATTTTCACGAGATTAGTAAAATAACGTCAAAATTAGTGCAATTTTACTTTTGCCCACCCGACGGTTCACACATATATACATTATATATACATTATTTTTTAAAAATTGATTTTTAGAAATTGTTTTGTTGAATTATTATTAGTTTTTTTTTTCAATTATTAGTTTGCATAATTGTTCAATTGTTATTAGTTTTTTGTATAAATTGATTATTTGAATTGTTATTAGTTTTGTTCAATTATTAGTTTGCATAATTGTTCAATTGTTATTAGTTTTTTGTATAAATTGATTATTTGAATTGTTATTAGTTTTGTTCAATTATTAGTTTGCATAATTATCTATTTTAGCAATCTGTAAACGTTATAAAACAAACAGTCTTCTTTTTGTAGACTGCAGAGGTTGTTCACCTTTTCTGCTACAAATGCTTGCATATGTAGTCCGCATATTATAAACATTTTATCTCTGAAAAAACAAATAACACATTAATATTCATTAACTTGAACACGTGAATTCCATTTTATTTTAAGGATTTCATGCCACTCCATTTAAATTAGGATAGGGATTGAACGAGGCGAGACGAGGTTGGCTCGTTACAAGCTCTTTTTCTGAAGCATGGGTTTTAAGTCGTCTTTTCAAGTTTGAGTTCGGCCCATTTATTATTTATTAAATAACTTGTATAAATTTATTTTTATATATTTTAACACTATTTTTAATATATAGCATAACATATACTATTTAGTTATTTTTATTACAATTTTATATACAAAAATATAATTATATAATCATGCATTAAATATATTGAGTAAAAATACATAAATAATATGTTCATTTAGGCTCACAAAGAAACTCAATCTCAAGCGTGGGCTCATTTAGGTACTCACCTAGCTCAACCCACAACCCAATTTAAACCCCTAACCAATAAATTGTGTCGTCTCACATTTCCATCTAGGGACGAGCTTATTACCGAACCGGAACTTATCCCGAAGTTCCCCATCTTGATACCAGTACCGAAAATGCTCGGTTTAGTACCCCCAATGTTTAGTAAATACCAGTACCGATCCCGATCTTAAAATCTTGATACTAGTACCCTCAGGGGTGGTTAACGGTTCGTTAATGATTTATTCGATTTGTTCGGTTATAAGATTTTTGTACTCGTAATCAAAAATCGAATCTAATTGAATTCGAAAAGGAGGTAATCGAACCAAATTCAATTCCGTTATGTTTCAGTTAAAACCAAACAAATCGATTCAAACCGTATTAATGAATTCATCCAAAACAACAACTGTCCTTGAATTTAATTGCTGTTTATGTTCCATATCCGAACAGTTGTTAAAGGCCATAATAAACAAACACAACATGTTAAAACCAAAAGTTAACGACCATAATAAAACATCTAAATCGTTAAACAATCAACTATAGAAAACCATCCTAACCATAAAAGTATTAAACGTAATAGAATATAGAAGATTTGGTAGCCGTGCTAGCGTTTGTACTATGGAATTGTCGATGATTAATAGAAGATAAAATATTTAGTATTGTAATTGTTATCTAGATCAAATATGGATATGAATATTGTGCTACATGTTAGGCCTACTTGTATACTCTAACGCCCAACACAAATTCAGATCACTCCCCACTTAAATTAAATTTGTTAGAAAGGGTCATGGATTATGCTTTTTCATAGGTTATAATGCAATAAACAATATATTAAATTAACAATTAATATGAGCAAAATGGAGTTAAATGAATTAAATCATTTCCTTTGGGTGAGATGGAGTGAAAGAGAGAAATGAGTGGTGTAGTGCTTGTGTGAAGCTAAGATGAGTTAGAGTATAACTCATGACAATATGAATGGACTTAAAGAATAAGTGATCACCTTCAAAATAATTATTATATATAATAATTTACAAGTTTGGTGCCGCAAAGCCCCTATTGGACCACTTTGCGGCACCCGATTGGTAATATTTTTGTTTTGTTTTGTTTTTTTTCTTTTTTAAGTTTCGGTTCGTAATGAATATAATTAAAATCTACTTAATGTAAATTTTGTTTTTGTTTCATTTTATTATTTTGTTTTAGTTACGGTATTGTGTGGAACGCGACTGAAACCGACCGAATTCGCGTAGACTCACTGAGTTTTGTTTTACTTCCAGTACCGTAATGTAAACCGACCAAATACTGATTTTTGTTTTTTAGTTCCAGTACCGTAACGAACATGACGAAATGCTGACTAAATTCGCATAGACTCAGCCGTCTCAATGCTTGGGATCGGTAACGGTCGACTTTTACCGACTGATACCACGCCACTGGTCCACCCCAATTTTTATAATCGTTTTGTTTTAGTTCCGATTAAATAACGCATGTTACTCGAAAGCTACCAAATTCACGTGTATCAGCCGCATGGAAAAACACTAGTCATATTCATCGAATTTATCGGACTAATCGCGTAAAAAAATAAATTTATCGGACTAAATCGAATTCTGAATTTGGTATTTTCTACTGAAGACGTTCACTCCGCCATTGACAGACAGCTGCGTTGGGCATTTATCAACGAAACCTAAAAGTTGTTTAATAGTTGTGAAGAACGAAAGAGGATCTTGATTCATCAATTTGAAGGTAGTCATTTTGTTCTCCAATAAGTTTTAGTTTTACTTTAATTTTTGCATTTGCAATCCACCACTGCTGCGTATGCTTTGATTGTTGATTTTTAATTTTAAATTAGGAAGTTAAATGAGATGACTCCACAATATCTGTTTATTCATTTCATATATTATAAGGAGCATTTCAGTTCCTCTTTTATGTCTACAAGTTTAATTGTGTGTTAGGTTTTATGTTCATCTGTGTTATTAGGGATATGCAGTACTTTGAACAATGTTAATTACTACTGTATTATTATGTTTTAGCATTTTCTGTCTGTTGATGATCTTTGCAGTACTCATCAAGATCCTAACTCCACCTAGTTTCTACCAACACTAACATCATAATGGCTTCAAACTATGCATACGGTCGTCATGTCAACCAAATCCTCGCTGCAATCATCCAAAACCGTCAATTCGACTCGCACCTTGCTAATTCATCCTCTTTAACCAACCAACCATGGCCAACAGACCTTGTCACCGAGGTACTAAGATCCATACCCCGGTACTTCTTCCAATCCACAAGATCCATCGGCCGTCAAACCGGTTTTCGACACCGAACCCCTCTCAAACAACGAAACCTTCCCGAAGAATCGATCAAAGTCCGCAAAGGCGTGCTTGTTCTCGGTCCAGCTGCTTACAGAGACCCACAAAAGGTAAGATTAGGGGTACATAAAGCCCTCGAGTTTTATTACTGGATTGAGTCTGAATTAGGGTTCAGTCATAATGAAATGACTTGTAGAGAGATGGGTATTGTTTTAGTTAAAGCGAATAGATTGAAAGATCTTTACAGTTTCTTGAAAGATATGTCGAGAAGAAGTGGCGGCGGGCTCGTTACGACCGCGACCATGACCTGTTTGATAAAAGTCCTGGGAGAACAAGGGCTTGCAGATGAAGCGTTGTCTGCGTTTTATCGAATGAAGCAGTTTCACTGTAGACCAGATGTTTGCTCGTATAATACGGTAATCTATGCGTTATGTAAAGTCGGTAATTATAAGATGGCAAAGTTTTTGTTTGAGCAAATGGAGCTGCCCGGGTTTAGGTGCCCGCCCGACACTTTCACGTATACGATTTTGATCAGTTCGTATTGTAAACATAGCCTGCAAACCGGGTGTAAGAAGGCTATTAGAAGAAGAATGTGGGAAGCTAATCACTTATTCCGGTTGATGTTGTTCAAGGGTTTTATGCCTGATGTTGTGACTTATAATTGTTTGATTGACGGTTGTTGTAAGACTTATAGGATTGAGCGGGCTTTGGAACTGTTTGATGATATGGTTAAACGTGGTTGTTTACCGAACCGTGTGACGTACAATTCTTTCGTAAGGTATTATTGTGCAACTAATGAGATTGATAAGGCGATAGAAATGTTGCATAGGATGCAAGAATTGAATCATGGGTTACCGACTACAAGTTCGTATACTCCTATTATTCATGCGTTTTGTGAAGCGGGAAACGTGTTAGAGGCGTGGAATATTCTTGTTGAACTGGTGGATAGAGGGTCAATACCTAGGGAATATACTTACAAATTGGTTCATGAAGTGGTGAAATCTGCAGGGCGAATGGATTTGTTAGATAATGAGATTTGTGGAAGAATTGAAGACGGGATTAAGGTTAGATATAAGCAAGTGATGAAATTGAAACCGGCTATGTCTGCAAAGGCCCGTTTTTCTGTGGGAGATGACTGTGATGTGGAATAACATGGAACTCTGATGAATGAAAGCTTTTCTTTGTCTATCAAAGGTAACACGAGTCTATTATGTTTTCAGATTTTGGATTTGGATTAAGGCTTTGAATAACCATCAAGTCGTCAATCCAAATCCAAAATCTGACCCAAAATACTTTCTATTCAGCTGATGACTTGATGGTTATCAGTAGGTTTTTCTATGCTCTGGGTGGACCTGCCCCCAAACATTTATTGCTCAAGATTTTTATTTTTTATATAAACAAGGTACCAAATATGATTATGAAAACTGTATTATTCAAACATTGTTTTCGTATGAAATGATATATGATATTTTATGCACAAAAGTTACATTTTTTTTTACTTTTTTATTGTTGGGGTGTATCATAGAGTGGTCTTATTTGGGTCATAGTTCAAATACACAGCTAGCAAATGGCAATGGAGTATTTGGCATAGCATTATGGGTCGGGGTATGTTCGGGTCAGCAAATGTTTATGCAAATTATTTACAACCAAGATACGATAGTGAAAAAAACATTGTGCTCACGTCATATATGCTCTGCAATTTGGTGGAATGACAGGCTGCTATGGACCATGATTGGATTAAAACAGGGAATGACAGGCCCATCTGCATAAATATATATTCATTTAGGTTAGTTTCTAACTTATCTATCAGAACTAGAGGTGGAATAATGGACTCTTTAAGCATATAGTTAGCATGTCAAATAAAATTACAAAACTACATTGTTACCATAATAAGCTACTCTTTGGATAAAATGAATGAGGAGCTACCCATTCGGCCTGTTTTCTTATAACTTTTTTATTTTCTCTGTTTCATCCATTTGACCTTTTATGGATAAAACATAACCCATCCAATGGCATCCATAAGTAAACGGATCAACGCATATCAAAATATTTCTTGAATGTGTCTTAAACATGCTCGGTCAATGGTTAATATGTTTTTCTTTGCCCGAAACTCATCACATCAGTTGGGGTCTCAAGAAACAGTTGCTCAATGTCTAAAGTCGAATATCATGCTCTTGCACGGGTTCTGGAAATTCGTTGGATTATGAATATGCTGATAATTATACATGTTAATGATGCATATGGTCCCTGATTTTGAATGCTTTTAGTTGTGAAGTACTTTGAATCAACGCTTATTTGGTTCATCATTCAATTTGCAGGTTTTGTTGTCTAATGGATGGAAATTGAAGATGACTGAAAACATCCGTGGAAAGTCAGCAAGCAAAAGTGAAAATTTGAATTTTGGAGATTAAACGGTCGTTTAGGCTTTGCTTGGTCGTTTAAACCTTATCCCGATCTTATATTATAAAGTCGGATGTCAAATGACCGTTTACGTGCATCTTAAACGAACGATTAGTCAGAACGCTTTACTTCAGTGCTAAACGACCGATTACTTAAAACAATTCGTTTAAATCGTTTCATTTGCAAAGGAGACCATTTTTGGGAGCAAAAAGCAAAAATCCAAATTTTTTCTTGAAGTTCAAAAGTCTTCACATTACTTCATAAAGGTGATGACTATCAATTCATATCATCATTTCGGCTTGATACATTCTTGTTTAAGTTATGTTTCATCTCGTTTTCAAAGTTGTTTAGGTGTTTTTTGTAGCTAGTATGAGCTTAAACTCGTGATTAACTTATTAGATTAGATGAATCCCAGCTAAACTTTGAAAGATGTTAACGAGTTTAAGTTGTTTGAGAAACCTCTTCATTAATTACGTGTGGTGGTTTAACATGATTAAGTGTTTGACACCGTGGGTATCTTGGCCGTATCATGTTGGAAAACTGATGTGTTAAAATATTTATTCATGAATACGTATGTATGTTCATGGTGTTTGACTAGGAACCGCGGATGGGGATTTTTAACATTCTAGGATTGTCAATCAACCATTACGTTTATTTTGGGTTCCTCGTAACATTGTGTATGTGTGATTATAGTTTAGTTGCATAAATTTGTAGCTCATATATTCGTGGATTGCCATTACGCGATTCAAGATGGTTAATTGGTTAGTACGTGTTTATCGTTTTATTAACTTTCTAAAGGATTGTGGGATTAGGTAACCATGACAGGAGCTTAGTCCGTTTATATTCAACATAATAATTGTATCATTTGAAATGGTGAGGTCACATTACATAGGGTGAGGTAAAACGGTATTAATCGGTTGGCAAAATGATATGCTGGTGAAGGTTACATCCATGGTCCGCCAACCAGAAATAAAATCAGCATTCCAATTTAATTCAATTAATTCTACAATTAAATCTATTTATTCAAATTAATGCAATTAACTCCATGATTAAATCTATTTTTTCCAATTAATAACCACCTTGTCAAATGTCATTCTTTCTTTTAAGTTTCTGTTTTATTTTAAAACAAAAAAAAATCATTTAAGTTCACATATTATTAAATGCATTTAAGTTTTATAATACTAAGTACTTCAAATAAATTAAATCATTAATAACTGTATTTATTAATTATTACTATATATAATTAAAGAGTTTGGTGCCGCAAGTGGCCTACTAGGCCACTTGGCGGCACCGTATTAGTCGGTGATTTTTTTAGTTCAGTTCCAAAATAAACGTAATCGAAAACGACGAAACGTTAATTTTTTTTGTTTTAGTTATGGTACCAAAACAAATTTGAAAGAAACCGACCGAGTTCGCGCAGACTCGCCGCCTTATATAAAGCCCATGACCGACAGCGCTGCCGACCCCCCCCCCCCCCCCAATTGGTCGTTGGTTCACCTCAATTTTTATATTTTTTTCGTATTTTAGTTCCGGTACCGTAAGGTACGTAATCAAAACCGATCGAATTCGTGTCAAGTTACCGCCTCAATGCTCAAGACCGACAACGCTTGAGTTTACCACCGCCCAGGTTTGCCAAACAAATAAACATTGTCTTAATTATTTTGTTTTCTTATATGTTAACGCTTTTATATGTTAATTTGAGAATTAATTTTTTGGGTTATAACCCTCAAATTTTACCAATGGTGTCTATAACAAACGCAACAGCGACCGAATTCATGTTAACTCATGTCATAACGTTCTAGTTTACCAATGCCCGGGTTTCAACGATGGGGTTTTGCCAGCTGCCCGACGCAACGTGCCGGGTAGAAAAACTCGTTAACAGCTAAAGGGTAATGGTAAAGGTAGTTACGTGCATCCTACCTTCTTACCATACGCCACCCGCAAAAAATTGCTTCGAAACTTGTTATATTCCCTTCTTTAAAAATTTATTTTTTTATTATGTTTTATTTGAAAATATTCAAATTGTTTTTGAAAATAAAAACAACTTTTAATAAGAAAAAACTTATATAAAAACCGGTTTAATTATTTAATAGCAAATCTCTGACTAGTGTTTTCATTTTATATAAAATGTATTTAAAAAAAATGATCATATAAGGTTTTTATAAATACGATAAAAAAAAGCTTTTTGTCACACTTCCTCTACACCACCTAGTGACCTCTTGGTTCGAGTTTATGTAATTAATGTCACAAGAGGAAAGAAGCACACATATTGATCAAACTGAATATTATTTTATTTTATTTTTTATTAAGAAATGATACGAAAATTGCTAGAAAAATGTAAACTATCTCTAAAATATATTTCTAAAAGACACTCTCTTAAAAGAAAAAGAAAACCGTTCTTTAGAACAATTAGGAAATTTTTTTACAAAAACTTAAATAAAATACAAAAACTGAAAAAAAATGTTTGAATTATATTATATAAAACTTGAAGGAGAATGTACTTTTATTTATTTATTATAGTTAAGTGACACAACACGGCCGAGCTTACCCCAATAATATCTCAAGTGAGACATCCAAATAAGAAACAAAATGATATCGGTATAAAAAGTAATTCTTAATTCGATACTGACTGAAAAGATATACCCATGACTTAGTGTCTTAGAGCATTCTCAACCAATTCTTTAAAGTTGTCAAACTCATATAATATAGGGTAAATTTTAAGAAAACCATCAAAATCATCACTTCAATCCATTCCTTATTATATGGATGAACAAGACAAAAGAGAAAAAAATAATAAATAATTAATTTATGGATATGAATAGGGAATAGAATGTGAAAGAATTTTGAAAAATGATAAATAAATTTACGGAATGATGTTTTTAGCTAAATTATAGGGATAATATACGGAATGGGTTGGGAATGCTCTTAGCGGTGCAGTGGTATGGTGTTTGCTTCTTTAAAAACAAGGTGACAAGCTCAAATCCTTACAAGTGCATATTTTCAAACTTAAATTACACTAAAAATCAATACATTTTTAATTAAATAATACTTTTTATACATGTTTTTTTTCTTGCACTCACATTAATCACTTCAAAGAATATTAAAAATTTAATAGAATGAAACAGTGTATGCTTCAACATTTATTTATTTTTACAATATTAGTTTATTTAATTAAATTTAGGCTTCTATTTTAGTTGATTTCTTAATTTTAACTTGAATTTTGTTTATTTGGTATTAATTGGTATACTGTAAGGTAGTAAAGTGTAGTAATTTCTCAATAACTCATTGAAAACACATGAGATCACCATAATTATGGTCCATCATTATATCAAGTGATATGAGAATATACACATTATATATTTGCAACATAAAAAGATCATTCATTCTATATTTACATATATATTAACAGCTTTGGTTTGGAGATTTGATTTTGTGTGTGATTATCTTCTGTTTTGGTCCCATGAACCTAGTCAAACAACACATATAAATAACCAAAACAATTCTCGAAGAACTGCAGGATGCTTTTGACGAACCTCGTCCTTGGATTCGAATATATCATCTTCAGTTCGAGCATTCGCTTTTCATCACCATTGTATTAGCTTTCCATCACATTTGTATGTACTTGTAGTCACCACAACATTATGTTTAGTGACATTGAAAAACGTTTTTTATGTTTAGTTGATGAAGTATGGGGGTGGTTTGTAATTGCCAAGTGGGGCCAATAAACATAGCAAAAAATAAAAGTTGGTTTTAACAATAATGAGTATTTTGGTCATTTTGAAGTAAAAAAGAACAAACATATTAAAGAAAAGAATTATGATTTACGTTTCTCTAATCCTTATATGGAATTGAGGATCATTATCCCTTCCACAATTCATGTGACATGCTTTGCTTTCTCGCTTGATACACATCACGTGTAGGTAATGTTCTTGGCCTCACGTGATCCTACATCGTCTTGGTTAGAAAAAATGCCATATATTTTAGTTTTATTTTATTATATACATTTCAAAAACAAATATTGCTAACATCAAACTGTTGTTTTCTTATCCAACTAATATTAATTGATCAACTCTTGAAACCAAAAAAGTTGTAAGTATACTTGTACAAACTCAAATTTTGTATTTTACAACCTTATACTAAAACAGTATATGCACATATGATAAAAAATAATATTAATATGTTCACACATAAATAATGAGCATAATAACCCACCAACCTATAAAAACCATGTTTACCGTGCAATGCAACAAATATGTTGTTTGTCATCTTTAACAACTCCGCCATCTCTTTCCATTTCATTTCACATCAATCTAATTCCAATGTATAATACTGCTTCTCAATTTCCTCTATCTCACTTTGTTTTAGACAGAGAATTAAGAGATGGTGTGGTTCGGGTGGTGTGTTATTCTACTAGCGGTGGTAAGTGGTGGCGGAAACATAGCGGTGGAGGGAGCAAATGTGAGTTATGACGGGAGGTCACTTATCATCGATGGGCAACGCAAGATTTTGTTTTCGGGTTCAATTCATTATCCTAGAAGCACTCCTGATGTAAGTACATATCTATTTCTCTTTTGTTTTATTGTTATAGGGATAGTGCTTTGGTACACCAATTAGGATGCATACACGTTATGTTGTATAAATGGCCGTTTACCTTAGTGTAAACGATAATTCACGTGGGTGTAGTGGTGTATGAAAACCGTAACCCCTTGTTAAATCATCTCTTCTCTACCTCTCACATGGTTGGAGGTTTTATTATATTATTATTATTATTATAAATAAATAATCGAATATGATCAAGAGTTTTATAATAAAACATTTTTGAAATTCTATGTACACTAAAATTATGTCTGAACCGGAATTCTTCCTATTATCTTCATGTGGTCCGGTCTTTGTTTACCTCGTTCTATACTTTTGGTTTCAAAACCGGATTGGTGGTCCGGTATATTTTCTTTTTAGTGTTTCCGGTCAGCTAGGTCGATTTATGAATGTTCATATAACCTACTGAAGTTATGATCATGAAATACTTGTAGTAGGTACAAATAATATATAGGTAAAAAGCTACTAAAGAAAACACGATATTCCTTTTGGGAAAAGCATATAATAAAAGATTTATCCCGTTAAGATATGAAATATATATATATATATATATATTTTATATATAAATGGAAGACTCTATACATGTTTGACTCGTGAATAACCGCTATTAATAATATTCCTTTTGTTTTAAAGACTGCCATTTTAGCCCAATATATTTTTTATTCACACAGAAACTTAAAAAATAATTGAATATAATTAAAAATTTTAAACGTATATAGAATACATAGCGGGTAAATATTTGCACAGGAGCTGACCAACAACGTTTTCTGTCCGTATATGTTGTGACAGTTGTGGTGCCAACAAATCACAAGATTGCCAACTGTGCCTAGTGTATTCAGACGATCTTTTCCATGCCTTCCTTTTGTTTTTTCTGTTTGTAGTGTATATATATAATAATACATAAATATAATAGAAGGATAATATACAAAGTGTTGTTGTGAAACAAGCCTAATAGCTAAACATGTGAGAAAGAGATGTAGGGAGAAAGATGGAGATTTTATTAATATAGTGTTTTACAATAAGATACGATGATATGTATATATAGGAAAAGATAACTTGGAGAATAAGCCTAATCTATATTAGGTATTGATAACCATAATAATATATATTTATAACACTTCCCCTTGGTTATCAACTCAATACGCTTGGATATGCTGCCTCATTAAAAACCTTGCTAGGAAAACCCAGTGGGACAAAACCATAGATAAGGGAAAAAGAGTGCAGCGCGTATTGTCTCCCCCTGATTAATATATCCGTCAAAATGGTAAATATCGATCTTTTATGAAAGTTGCCCAAAACTTTTGTAGTCAATCATTTGCGTCTTCGTCACTTGACATTTGAATCTTTAAGTTGAATAATGTTGTATGATCTTCACATGAAAACTTCTATTGCTTAATCTAGTAAACACTATGACCTTGATGTGTTTCTCTGCATAAACAAGACCAACCAAACTTGTTTTGATGGGTTAGTAAAATATAAACACATATCTTTCATACCTGAAATATATGTTTTAACTCATTCGGATGTCTCCTAGCATGACACAAGCTGATAAACATAAACAAGAAAATAATAATCCTATATAGATAACTGAAGAGGTATGTACCCGCCTCAACACCAATCAAGGCGGGTCAACCCACAAGATAAAGACATTAAGGCACAAAGCCAAAACCTAGGCGCATGGCGCATGCATCATATGCTCGCGCATCACATATGCGCGCAGCGCATCAACGCGCGGCGCATATCACATGCTCTTGCGCATCACATATGCTCGCGCGTCGCATATGCGCCCGGCGCACCATCGCGCGGCGCATATCACACGCTCGTCCATATCACACTTGCGCATGAAATATCTGCGCGTGAGAATAAAAAGAAGACTTCGCGCATCCTCAGGATGGGCGCATATCACACGTGCACATAATCAACCTCGTCCTTATCCAAATCAGGATTAGGGCAACCTTGATTGTGCACGTCAGACAATCTTCCAGAAGGCATCTTTTTAAGGAGTAAGAATATGCTGATGTTGACAACGGCCAAATGAAAGGTCGACAACTCAGCATGACACATGTGCTACCACGTGATTACAACCAACGAGAAAGCGCCAGGTGTCCCAGAGGGCACGTGGCGCAGTGCGATTGGAGGAGGCCAACGAGGTTGAGCCCAACCAGTAAAAACCCTAGCACTATAAATACAGCATCAACTCCACTTTGATGACACATTCATTCACACTCAATCATTGACAGTTACAAGCAGTGATATCACATTCAATCATATTGAATCATATTCACTCACAGTCAGTTACAAAAAAGACACAGTCACATCATCAAGGGTATTCAGCGATTCAGCAATACTCTTGAGATTGACTTACCTACAAACATTATTATTATTCTCCAAAAGATACTGATTCTCACGCCGGAGGGTTACCCCAAAGAGGACCCCTCTGTCCCTTTCTGAGGGGTAAGTAACGGCGCTGTTCATTTTGTAGGTGGAAGAACTCGGATCCAGAAGAACCATCGGTGAAATAGTTTAATCACACCCGAGGAAAGTAGATCTGCTACCAGTGAGTAGATCCACGTTTCTTCATTGGCGCCATCCACTGTTACAAACGGCAATCAGATCTCATCCAGATCTAAAAAATTCAATCACCATGGTTTCTGGAGTTCGTAACGTTGATCAAGCTCTGGAGGATATAGAACGTGAGGGTGTTAACGACGGACAGCAGGTTCTGAGGGTTCCGCGTGATTATACGCGTACCACCAGCAACCGTCCCTTCGTCACAACCCCTCACGGCCAGACTGAAACTCCTCCAGACGATCACACGTTACAAAATATGGCCGGCGCGAAGCTGAAGGGACCAATGGGTCCAGAAGATGAAGCAGACGATCCGAATGAATGGCTCATAAATGAGCAGCGGCGTCTGATGGAAAAGTACACTGAAATGATCAAACAGAAGAAGCTAGCCGACCAAACACAAAGGCAAGCGAGGGAGAAGCAGCCCACAAAAAGGCCGCGCGCGCCGGAAGAAGGGCATTCTGTTCACACTGCACACACAGAGTTCAGTGATGAAGAGGTGCATAGCATGAGAAAGACAAGGGATACTCATGCAGGAGGCTCGCAGCTCCGCGCGCCTGTGAACATGGCGCCAGGAGCCAGAGCAGATCCGGATCTGCACATGCCATACAGCCCACCGGTCAGAGGGCAAGTGGACGTAACCACACCCTACAGACCAGCCATCCTGGTAAAACACTCAAAGTTTACTGCGCGCATCGCGCAGGCTCCCATCCAGCACAAGACCAAGATGCCAAGTGGTCTGGGGAAATATGATGGCACGACAGATCCAGATGACTTTTTGCAAGGTTTCTATAACACGGGAAACCTAGAGAGCTGGACGATGCCAACATGGTGTCATATGTTTGCCCGCTGCCTCACGGGCGCAGCGCGAGTATGGTTCGAGAGCTTGCCGACAGGGCAAATTGATGGGTTCGAGGAACTATTAGAAAAGTTCCAGGCCCACTTCGTACAGCAGCGCAGGCACACGCGCGATCCTGATGACATCATGCACTGCATCCGCAGGAATGATGAAACGATTGAAGATTACATCACTCGTCGACTTTTTAACCCATGCGCCAGTTGGGTTCTTGAGGACATCCTCATCCACAGGCGCAGAAGTGATAGAGCGCATGGTCATACGGATGGGGATCACACCGGCCTTAATGTAAAAAAACCTCTCAGACCAGTCATGAAGGCTCTTGAATGAAACAGTGGAGCACTTCACCTTCTGACTGCGAGGAATAAAAGAGATCCAATTGTCTTGGATCTTGGCCTTATAAAAATATTGAAAGCGCCGAGGAGTGGGTTCCTCGCGCTGGGATTTGCACATGAACTCAAAGTGAGTCACGCGCACGAGTCCAAACGGATGGACTTGGGATATGTGAATCCCATAGAACTTCAACAGTGCACCCACAAACCTTGTCATCGGGAGACGAAGGTTGCAGTGGGTGAAAAAGTGGCTATATAGGGATATATAGCCGGCAGGCGGGTCCGCCGCCGTTTGCCCGGACCTAGGCAACATGCAGCCAAACAGGGTGGGAAACCCCTGAGAGGCGATGAGGTTGTCGAGATCGGCCTGCTTCAATTTGCAGGGGATTTCATTCCACCTTTTGGTGGCCTTGGTCCTCCCTACTTCCTCCGATGTGGTTTCAACAACCTTCTTCCCCTTTCCTTTTTGCTTCAATGTCGACATCACCACAGATTTCACACGGCGTCTTCGAGAGGCAACGGAGGTGATTGAAGGGCTAGACGAGTATGAACTATCAGACATACAACTGTAATAGCCGATAATCGAGGATTCGAATCGATGTAAACACTCAAATCAGAATGTGAAAGCAGGAATTCGAATTTGAACAACAATAAAGATGAGGATACAAAATTTTCTAGGGGCCTGCTTTTATAGGACCAGGAGAGAGAAATGTGGCAGCTGATCGGATTCCACGCGCCCCCACTCGCAGGTGCAAGCCAACGAAGGAATGACACGTGTCCCTAACAGCTGTGTGAGGGGACATAAAATTGTAACCGACCTGCCACGGCACAGTGACGCGCCCCCACTCGCAGGTACTAACCAATGCGAGTGCAACACGTGTTCAGGACAGCTGTGAGGGGACGTGAAAGCCAACTGTAGCACCTCGAGCACACGAAACCTCTGACACGTTTACGGCGCACGTCACCACCAACCAACCACGTGTTTGGACCTTTGGTTTTCAACAAAGTGGATAGAACTTCGCGCGATGATGGAAACAACCAGGAAAACGACAAAACCCCCTATAAAAGGACAATTCAGTGAGTCTAATATCTATCTCACCACGCTCGCGCGAGATAAGACACACATTAGACTGGGGGGGCTTGAAGAGGTATGTACCCGCCTCAACACCAATCAAGGCGGGTCAACCCACAAGATAAAGACATTAAGGCACAAAGCCAAAACCTAGGCGCATGGCGCATGCATCATATGCTCGCGCATCACATATGCGCGCAGCGCATCAACGCGCGGCGCATATCACATGCTCTTGCGCATCACATATGCTCGCGCGTCGCATATGCGCCCGGCGCACCATCGCGCGGCGCATATCACACGCTCGTCCATATCACACTTGCGCATGAAATATCTGCGCGTGAGAATAAAAAGAAGACTTCGCGCATCCTCAGGATGGGCGCATATCACACGTGCACATAATCAACCTCGTCCTTATCCAAATCAGGATTAGGGCAACCTTGATTGTGCACGTCAGACAATCTTCCAGAAGGCATCTTTTTAAGGAGTAAGAATATGCTGATGTTGACAACGGCCAAATGAAAGGTCGACAACTCAGCATGACACATGTGCTACCACGTGATTACAACCAACGAGAAAGCGCCAGGTGTCCCAGAGGGCACGTGGCGCAGTGCGATTGGAGGAGGCCAACGAGGTTGAGCCCAACCAGTAAAAACCCTAGCACTATAAATACAGCATCAACTCCACTTTGATGACACATTCATTCACACTCAATCATTGACAGTTACAAGCAGTGATATCACATTCAATCATATTGAATCATATTCACTCACAGTCAGTTACAAAAAAGACACAGTCACATCATCAAGGGTATTCAGCGATTCAGCAATACTCTTGAGATTGACTTACCTACAAACATTATTATTCTTCTCCAAAAGATACTGATTCTCACGCCGGAGGGTTACCCCAAAGAGGACCCCTCTGTCCCTTTCTGAGGGGTAAGTAACGGCGCTGTTCATTTTGTAGGTGGAAGAACTCGGATCCAGAAGAACCATCGGTGAAATAGTTTAATCACACCCGAGGAAAGTAGATCTGCTACCAGTGAGTAGATCCACGTTTCTTCAATAACAGTATGACATAATACATATATGCATTACGATATTTCCAATAATATTTTATATTCATATAGGAAATGATAATAGAGTCATTGTTTGACATCCTTTAACGTGCTAAAATGATTAAATTTGTCCATGGTAAAATGTCTCAACATTTCTTAGATCTTCGACGGATTTATAAACATATAATCACACATATACTCGAACTATAAGTCGAGCAATAATCATACCTTGTCAAGGTCTTTGAAAAATAATTTTCTCTTTAAAAGCTCATAAGTTTCTCTCGATGATGTGTACATCATCAGTGTATGATTTTAATGAACTTTTAAGAGTGAAATTTTGATAAAAAGTATGGCTATTTATATCCAACTTATCTCCCTCTTTATTAAAATATCTCTTGATTTGTATAAAGCTCAATCCGATTAATCCATACTTAATAGGCATAAATCCATGCATTTACCAATCCATCAGGAACTTCTTTCAAACTTGACAAATTATGCATGTGTATTCATTTTTCTAGGATTTTTGATGCATAAAGTTGCTCATTTAAAAACATCAATTTTGTATCACATATCATCCATATTGTACCATTTCTTTGTTTATTGAGATATTGTACTCATAATATAGATGTTATTCTATGTGTATGCTTATTGATGCACAAGAATTCCATCATTAAGATGTATTAGTTAACATTTCAGGTATTCAACTACCTCAGGAAACTCTTTAGGAGTTCTATTTATGTTCAACTTTCAATAACCGTAACATATTCAAATATGACTCTATACACAAAAAATCATTGTGTTCTCGAGAACTTACTTTACATGATTTGTTAATTCAAATCGTTCAAAAACTTTCTTGTAAACTTTCAGTATCAACTGAATCACAATATTTATTGGACGCATATCAATTCTCTCTTTATATTACCAGACTTTTTAGTTATCGGAAAGTCATTGCTTCCACCATTGGAGAATGTGTCTACTCAATCCTCATAATTAATCATGGGTCTTTGCAAAAAATTTTGTGCCATCAATTTTGCTTTATATCACTTGATGAATTTTCATAACTCATATACAAGACCCGTTTGTATCTAACACATTTTACAACTTTAGTTGTACGGACTGTTGGTCCAACAAACTTTCAGTTATTTATAGAATTCAACTCTGTTCTGTTTGCGTATTTCCACTTTTGCCAATCATTTTTTTATAGGAAGATTTAGAATCTTGATCCTCATCATCATTTCAAGCGCTAACTATATATATAAATAAAATTATAACGACGTCGACTTTTATTTCGGTTCCATATATCATTGTAGACATGATACAATATAATTTATTGAGAGCTCTTTGTTTTCAGGTACCTAAGGTTCTTCAAGAACCATGATGTCTAATCTCTTTCAAGAGACCTTTTACTGCACCTCGACTTGACCATCTTTATTACTTGCTCCAAATTTCGAGGAAATTTTACCTTTGGAACCGATCAGTCTACCACGCTACACGCGTGCATTAGACTATTATCAATATGCGTTTGTCCTTCTGGGACATTTATTAATTGGAGCATTAGCAGTTCGTATAGGTGTCTTAGCTAGACACTCTCTTTTGATTAGTGAATCATCCGGTAAGTCATTCGTTGATCTTTATTCATGAATTATCCTTTGAACTTTTAATTCATATAATTTAGTTTGAGGATCAATGATAATTCATTCCAACTAAATTTGTTTTCCAACTGCTTTAAATCCCCCCCTAATGTTGGGAATGTTGATTCACTAAAGTGAAAACTAATGAGCCATAAGCAAATATCTCATTAATGGCTCTAAGTATTTAATCATATATAATATTTAATACCGACATATATTCCCAACTTCCTTTGTGTTCTCATCTTTGTGTCTTGTGGTGGATTAATTTCAGTATATAACACATACGGAAAATTAGATGAGAAATATTTGGTTACTAACAAAAAACCAATTGCAATGGGGAGGAAGTATCATAACTTGTTGGCTTGATGTGAATTAATTTAAAGACAGTAACATTATATGTACTCAAATACAAACATGAACCTTTGCTCTCGTGATGATTGCCTTTGCAACGAATTATAGACGTTGAGTAATCGTCTTTAACAATACAATTTATGTAAGAACATAATATGTTATGAATTTCAACACTTATTCCAATGATCATTATTAACTTGGGAATCAAATTCATTATTATAACCGAATGTAAATATACCAATCTGGAATAATATGCTTGCTATCTTATTAGTTAAGCCACAGATCATGCAAACATGAAGTTGCGATTTTGATAACCATTTAGAGGATGCATCGATTTTCAAAACACTAAATGGTATCATGTTAGGATATGTGTATCCTTTTCTCAATTCCATAACATCTAGGGATTCACACCCTCCTTCAGTTGGTAAATAAATGATTTCACTTGAGAGCAAACTTTGCATGTTCAATTATCACGAAGAATCAAATGGTTCTTCAATATATTTCACATCATCGACTCGGTGTGGTCTAACCGGTCATGCCATTATATAATCATGATTCATAAACTTCAGGTTTACGATCATATATGTATTATGCTTCTTTAATACAATGCTATAAACATGAGAGAATATTGTATTACCGTTTCAAGCGATCATGTGATTTCACATGTATATTTCCATACTTTGTTCTCATATGTGATTAATCCATTTGCCACTTCTGGTGGTCAATCTCATTATTAGCATGGATATCATTAAAATTCTCATGATCGATCTCATTATTAAAATGAGCATCCTTACAATCTTTTCAATATGCTCATGATCACAATAAACAATGTATAGTCTCATTCACTTTTGAGAACTAAGTAAAACCAAACAAGTTTCATGACAACATTACTTTCATATGAAGTTATCTCAAACACTTCTTATTATTTTAATAATATTGTTACTTTAGGAGTATAATGAAGACGTGACAATAAAAATAGTCTTAATCAACTCTTTCTCATAAGTAATATTCTTTTCACGTAACATTGTATGAGAACTAATTACATGACCAAATGAGGCTAATACTTTATACCGTTAATAATGAAATTTAGAAAGTATGACACCTAGGGTGTCATATCAAAACTTATATGTATTCTTTTATGAGATTAATAATAATAAAACATATAACTTGGTCTTTTATTTGCTTTATCCGATACTATATATGCATATATAAGTGTAAGATGGTAAAATAGGCTAGCTATATTTCCAATAATAAATTAAGCATCTTAGATAGACAATGTATATTTATTAAGTAAAATGACACGACTTCAAAATTCATGAAATAATTACAAAGTGTGATTCAAGCTAATGAATACACGTATATTCATACTAGCATTTAACTAATTTTTTTTACACCAATCATGTGGATCATATAACAATTGGCCCATACAAATAGTAGACTTATATTTATAAGTTTTCATGAATAAAATAGTACAACAAAACTGAAAAGTAACAATGTGTGTATACAGCCCATGTATCTAAGCATATATGTGTGCACATGTAGATAGAAAAAGGTAATAATCACATGTTCCCGTAACATATACATGGAAAACTTTCATGTAACTAACCAATGAACAATCAAAATTAAATCCATAATAAATTAAATTCATAAGTAATCACATTGAATGACCTAGTGAAACTTCATCTTAATATATTGGAATTTTTGCATACCTCATCAATGATATCGTCTATGGACTATGGTATAGTGAAAACAAACTAATTCCAAAATCAAAGTATTTTTAAATAAAAGTCCACACTTAATACAACGTAATAGTTAGACTAGAGAACATTCATCTAGATATTGCATAGAAGATATATATGCACCATAAGATGAAAGTATCAATAATATTTAATTATTGTATACAATTAAAAACTAAAAAATGTATAACATATTTTAGTTTATACAGAAATAACTTCCTAAAATAGGTATCACATTTTTCTTTTCACATCAAAGAAAATAATTTGCTAAACAACATGATTATTTATCAACAATAATTATTTGAACATAATATATAAGACGAGTTATCATATGAAGAATTTAATATTGATGTATATATTTAGCCAATTCGAGAGGCATGGTTAGTTAAATTATTTTATATATTGAAATCAAATCAAATTCTAAAACTTAAGGTTGGAACTTATATAATTACCATATTTATTAATATGTGATATTAATTAATTATAAAAAACGTATTCTTTACGGAAAAAAAAACTTATAGCATATCAAAACCCCAAACTTCCACTTGAGTTTATCTCCCTCGTTAAATAACCAAAGAAAAAATAAAAGGATCATACAATATAATAAAATCTTTAATTAATCTTTCATCTTGGCATGCATATAGTACACATTATTATTCCTCTTAACTGTATGGTTAATAAATCATAAATTAAGAAACAAATTAATATAGGGGTGTGATATTGAGGGATGAAAATTTAAACGAATAGCATCTATACAGGTCATAAATTTTCAATTAAAAGCTTAGATATATTATTATACTAACAAATCAAATCTTAATTCATTAATTTACTTACTGATCAAAATATGAACGTCGATTTAACCCAAATTTGTATAAATTAAATAATAGGTTATTCTAATAGATTTAAAATAAGAACAAGACGAATCTCTAGCATCTCGACTTACAACATAGTTTACGCTTGAGAGAAAGGGAACACATATATAACATACTTACCTTATGATGTGCGATCCAACTTAAAAAGCAATTCGTGCTGATAACGTGTTTTGAAACAAGCCTAATAGCCAAACATGTGAGAAAGAGATGTAGGGAGAAAGATGGAGATTTCATTAATATAGTGTGTCTTACAATAAGATACAATGATATGTATATATAGGAAAAGATAACTTGGAGAATAAGCCTAATCTATATTAGGTATTAATAACCATAATAATATATATTTATAACACAAAGTGATTAATTAATGGTTGAGATATTTAAGGTGTGACACATGTATGGAAAAATTTATGTGAACCTATCAAGTTAATTGACAACTGAACACTATATGTTTAGCTAAATGTGTATACTGGTTCAACCCGACCGAGACTGATTTCTGAATCTATTTAGATTAAATTCTAGTCATATCTTGTCTTGCTAGAAATTCACAATTTTAATACCCTACATGTTTTTAACTTTTTATAGTTCCAAAAAAAAGGTATAGGGACATTTAACAGAACTTAATGGTTGACTATATATACATGTGAAATCATTGGCAGATGTGGGCATCTTTGATAGATAAAGCCAAGCAAGGTGGTCTAGATGTCATACAGACCTATGTGTTTTGGAACCTCCATGAGCCACAACCTGGCCAGGTCTCTTGCTAACTCACACCCTTGTGATTGTAACATGTTACCTAATCATATACATGAACATAGATGTTTATGATTAACAATCTATTTTTTGGATTAACTTGCAGTATGATTTTACTGGTAGAAATGACATAGTAGGTTTCATTAAGCAAGTCCAACAACAAGGCCTTTATTTAAGTCTTCGAATTGGTCCATTCATCGAGGCCGAATGGAGTTATGGGTATGCAATTAATATTTATAAGTATATCACATATATAGTTTTCGGGACGAAAACCTTAACCATTGACTATGAATATACCTTTCAGAGGTTTACCATTTTGGTTACATGATGTTCCTGGCATTGTCTTCCGAACGAACAACGAACCATTCAAGGTGATCACATCACTTTTGACCCTCAAAGTCAAAGTCAAAACAAACTTAAAAGAGTAATCCGAATTATAATAAAAGTTGTTCATTTTTGTAGCTTTACATGCAAAACTTCACAACCAAAATTGTGGACATGATGAAGGCAGAGAACCTGTTTGCTTCACAAGGAGGCCCAATTATTCTTTCACAGGTTTACAAGTTTAATGCTTAAAATGAGTTGAACTAAAACATTAATGAAAAGAAAACATGTGAAAATATCAAAATATAATCTTATATGCATGATAAATGATATAGATTGAGAATGAGTACCAAAACATCGAAGGAGCGTTTCATGATGACGGATCACGATATGTGAACTGGACCGCGCAAATGGCGGTGGGTCAAAACACGGGTGAACCATGGATGATGTGCAAGCAAGACGACGCCCCGGATCCTGTGGTAATTATTCTCTTAACCATACTTTTTAAACAGTAAAAACTCCTTTAATTACCCTTTGACTTTGAAAGCCAAACATAACATATGTAATTGTAGATCAACACTTGCAATGGGATGAGATGTGCTGAAACATGGAAAGGACCAAACTCACCAAATAAGCCTTCCATGTGGACTGAAAATTGGACTTCTTTGTAAATGCTAATTACCTTCTTATTAAACAAAAGTCAAAATTCAAAAGGTCAGCTTTACTAATTGTTAATTAACTTATTGGTGTTCTTGAAGCGTGCAAGGATACGGAGAAGATCCATATCTGAGATCAGCCCAGGATTTGGCCTTTCATACAACGATGTTCATTATAAAGATGAATGGAAGCTTTGTAAATTATTATATGGTAATGTTACTAATATATCATGGAAAATTCACATAGATAACTATTTTGAACCATTAAATTGACCAATGTGCTTGAGAAAAACATGGGATCCGCCATTGACATGTGTATAAAGGTTATTTAAGTAAACATGCTTGAACTATACCTTTTGTTTTATGACAGTACCATGGAGGAACAAACTTTGGCCGGTCGACAGCCTCGTTTATTATTACAGGCTATTATGATCAAGCTCCTCTTGATGAGTATGGTATAATCAGACAACCAAAATACGGTCATCTCAAGGATATGCATGCAGCGTTGAAACTATGTTCACAGACATTGCTTTATGGAAACTTAGCAATTGAACACATTGGTGATAATCAAGATGTATGCACATATGTTTTATGTCACATTTTATGTTTATAGTGCCTGTATAAGTTATAACAATCGCGGTTTTACATTTAATCGTCTAGACGTACGTCTACACTGGAAATTCGGGCGAATGTGTTGCATTTCTTGTTAATAACAGTAGTAAAGGTGTTATGGCGTTTAATAATACTTCGTACACTTTGCCATCGAAGTCGGTTAGCATCTTACCTGATTGCAAAAGTGTGGTCTTCAATACTGCCACGGTATGTTTTTTGGATTCTAACAAATTTGTTTGGGAATCTGTGTTATGAGATTAATGTTTTAATAAATGTAATAGGTGAACACACAAGTTAGTACGCGATCAATGCAACCGATCATAAGATTCGACTCGCCTCAACAATGGCAGGTCTTTAGTGAAGGCGTACCTCAATTCGACCAGACCTCATTGAGGTCGGATACATTGCTAGAACAAATGAACACTACGAAAGACACATCGAATTATCTTTGGTACACAATGGGGTAAGGCTAACTAATGCTCATTTTGATTTGATTAACCAGTAAAATGAGAAGCACTAAAATAAACAATTTACAATCCATTTTACTAAAATAGTGTTGATTGAAAATAATCATAACGGTGAAATCGTTTATTCTTGTGATTTTCCCTAGTAATTAAATAACAAACACAAATGTATTGTCTGTGAACATATAGGATGGAGCCAAACTCCTCAGAAGCTCAATATATGCTCAAAGTGACCTCTCTTGGACATGCTTTACATGCTTATGTTAATGGAGCTCTTGTGGGTATGGATCTTGAATTAATATTTGTATCTTGTGATCATATATTCATATGCTTATTGTGATTAATAATCTTGTCTATTAATTTGTGTTAGGTTCTGAACACGGATCTCGTAAAGTTACAAACTTCACGTTCGAAAACACCATTCCTCTCCCAACTGGAATCAATAACATTTCCTTGCTAAGTATAATGGTTGGAATGCCGGTAGGTTTCATAAACATTTATAGTCAAATTATTAGTACCTAAACATAAAGGGGACAAACTATGATACTGATTTTTGGTTGAATGATCGAGTTGTGAAGGATTCAGGAGCATTTATGGAGCGTCGAAGCGCAGGGTTACGTGAGGTATTGATTCATGAACTCAACTTCACAAACTCACAATGGGGATATCAAGTAAGCCATTCCAGCTAGCAAAATACTAACTTGTTAAATTTTCTTTTGGAAAAATCACCCTCTAATACGCTTTCGTTAATCCATAAAGATCGGATTGCTTGGGGAGAAGCTATCAATTTACACAGACGAAGGGTCGAGTAATGTCTCATGGAGCCAATACCAAAACCCTGGCACTCTAACTTGGTATAAGGTGATCACTATTAACATAAACTTCCAACATATTTTTAGTGTTCTTTTACTAGTAGTGATCATTGTTTTGTACTTAACAGACAACGTTTGACGCGCCTGAGGGCACCGAGCCGATTGCATTGAACTTTGGTTCAATGGGGAAAGGAGAAGCTTGGATCAACGGCCAAAGTATCGGAAGATATTGGGTCTCCTTTAAGACCCCTGATGGATCTCCTTCACAAACATGGTTTGAAATATCAAATATGCATCCAATATTTGTTTATATCACATGTTTGTTCATTTGTGACAAACAAAAGTTTTGGTCTATGTTTGGCAGGTACAATGTACCACGATTGTTCCTTAAACCAACGGGAAATCTACTAGTTTTGTTCGAGGAAGAAAATGCAAATCCGTTAGGCATTTCACTAGATACTATTTCGATCAACAAAGTTTGTGCGCACGTATCAGATATACATCCTCCTAGGGTAAATTCATGGAAAGTACGTGAACACTATCGACTGAGACCAAGACCTAGAGTTCACCTGCGATGTCCTGGAAAACGAATCATCTCCAAGATTGTATTTGCAAGTCACGGTAACCCTTCAGGCAACTGCGAAAACTACTCAGTTGGGAAATGTCACTCCTCTAATTCTCAACAAATCGTTGAAAAGGTGAGTTAGCTTCTTCTGTGATAAATTGTTACTGGTGTTGTAGTCATTTTACTAAACGCTTTTAATGTTTCAGGCTTGTTTAGGGAAAAGGCAGTGTTCGATTTCTCATATGACAAAATATTTTGGCGTAGATCCATGTCCAGGCACGCCCAAGACGCTTTTAGTGGATGCGCGATGTGAATAAGAACAAGTAGTTTACTTGGTTTGCACACAACATAGGAAGTAATAAACGCACAACAAGTGATATAATTTACATGCTATTTAACATACTCATATTCATTTATTATACTTTGATATATGTTTATTTTGATTGTACATGGATAATAATTTCCAATACAAACAATATGGAATGAGAAAGACAACTTTGGTTATATGTTAAATTAAGTTAGTGTCTCGTGTAACACACTGGGAAAACATCAAATATACATATATGAATTTTATATAAGAAACATTATAATTTTATAAATAATAATTTATTATAATGAGAGTCAAGTTATTCTATAAAGGAAAATAAAAATGAGAAATATTTTTAACCACACAAAAAAAACCCTTAAAAAATTAAAAAAAAATATATCAAAAAAATCATAACTCAAAATCTAATAAAAAAGTAAAAACACAAAATGTTTGCACCGTCTTTGTCGTTCTCATAAAAAAAGGTAAGTGAAAAAAGTCGTTGTGCCTTTTTGTTTATCATTGTGTTTTGTGTTCATTTTCGTCGTTAATTGTGTCTTTTTTTTTTCTTTATATTGTGTTATATTACTCAACAGTGTGCTATATTTTGTTCGGCATTGTGTTATATTTTGCGATCTATTGCGTCTTTTTTTAGTTATAATTGTGTATTTTGTTCATTTTCGTCATTGTGTCTTTGATCTTGGGCATTGTGTCTTTTCGTCAATTTTTTTTGAACGGGAATGGTGGCGGAAACATTTTAGTTTTTTAAATTTTTTCATTTTATTTATATTTTGAGTTATGATATTTTATATTATTTTTTTAATTTAATTTTAAGGGTTTTTTGTGTGGTCACAAATCTTTCTCACGCTTCTCATTTGTGTCCGCCTTTGTATTTTAACTTTACTCTTCATAATGAATATTAATGAATGGCAATTGCATGTTTCCTAAAATACATAGATTAGTAAGAATAATTTGTATTAGTATTTTAAAAGAAATCAAAATGGAACGTTTTAAATATATATCTATTAAGGAAAATAGAAATTTAGCATCAAATCATCTTAGTTGAGTTGATAAGCCACAAAACTTCAAAAACAATGTAGTGAGCTCGATTCATATAAACAATGTTTTCCTTTTGACAATTTTAATCAACCTAAAACAGATAATGAAGTGAATTTTGTTGGAAACATGTACACTTGGCATCCTATAAGGAGAGTCTAGTTGAATGTCATGTGGGCAATAGGTCTTCTTTTAACAGTATAGTTACATTAGATTACAAAATTATTTACCGCTTTATAGCCGTTTCTAACGTTCATCTTCCAACGGGTATCACAACCCGCATCCCCATATTACAACTGGTATCTACAATGGTTGCGACAACGCGCATCTACTCATGATGAAGAACACCGGGGGGGGGGGGGGGATGATGCCCCAACCTTCCTTACATTATAAGATATCAAAGTTGTCTTTGCATTAAATATATTATCTTTGCATTAAATACATTCATTAAAAATATATTCACTATAAAAATAAAGAAAATAAGATACCATATTTGCCTATTTAAAAGAATTGAACATTCCCAATCCTCAAAACAAATCCATTTCAAAAATCCACCGCGAAGCGTTGCTGTGTTTGAGTGTAAATATGGCTAAATTTACATACTCTTGTTTGATGCTACTCATGATTGTAATTACAGATTTGTTAGTTAGTTCTCTTAAAAAATGAAGTTTAAACTACTAACTCTCTATTTATATAATACATATATATAGGTTTAAGTTCAAGAAAGAAATCAAATTATTGCAAGAAATGAGATAAATGAATATGAGCCACTAGTTTTATTTTAGGTTTTAAATATTTAAAAATATAAAAAAAATATGTAAATGAAACAATAAATATCATTTCTCTCTTGAACCCTCCCATATATATATATATATATATATATATGTTCTCTGTATGTCAAGACAAACAAATTTAAAATAACAAAACAAATATGTTTGTTTTTCAGTTGGAATTTAAGTGGTCAACGCTAAAATACATAAATGCACGGATATCTTGTACGATCACGGTTTTACAATCGAGGATTGTATGAAAAAATGTATCGCGAAACACCCTACTGGATTTTCCATTTGTGTAGATCATAATCCTCCAACTCCTGGGGATCTCTTTTGTCTTTGCAATTACAATTGTTGATGACATCTAAATGATCCAATTAGTTTGCAAGTTAAAACATTTGAGATTTTATAAACTAATGCCTCCTATGAACATGATATGAATTATTTTTAACAATAATTAGTGAGATCTTGTCAATGCAATTGCATTTATGATACACTACGATTGACCCGTGTGCGGTGGAAATATAGACAACGTTAATTAAACACATGTATATATGTGTGTGTGTATATTTATATTTTAGTAAATATAATAATAATTTGTGTAGGCCTGTGATCAAATTAAAAGTAATTATTGGTACTACATGAGGGGAAATATAAGAATCGTAAAACAAAGATATATTTAAAGATGTATACAAGTTGTATGATTATTGTTACTTCACATAAAATGTGGATGGTTTGTATATTATGATTTTAAGAGTAACCAATTATTTGATTTGTATAATTGAAAACTATTGAAATATTGAAAACAATCACAGGACAAAGCGTGAAACGACAAGCATGAAAATAATCATAACTAAAGGAATTGATAAACAAATCAAATCAAGAACAAAACAAATCAGATCTTGATGTATAAAAATTTATACATCTTTTCAGCACTAAAATATCTCCAAATAAGCGTAATATCAACAACTATATTAGAATAAATAACTACTAATGTTTATAATTCCTATCTTTAGAAAACTATAACCTTAAAAAATAAACGAGCTGATATACGAAGAAAAACGAAAAAACTTGTGAAAACAGACTCAACACATCCCATGGTGATGGCATGACCATGTCAAAAACATGGAAGAAAAGACAAAAATTAAGAAGACACAACATGACCATGTTGTCATCAACACACCCCATGTTGGAAGTATAATAAGAAAATAAAAAATAGAAGATTCTGAAACTCAACATGGACATCGTGACACCTCAACACGCCCGTGTTGATAGTACAAGAGAAAAGACAAAACTAGACACTTCTAGACTCACCACGGCCGTGTTTAAAGCTCAACACGGCCGCGTTCTCTCTCCTATTGTACCATCGAACAACGAGCATTTAATACAATAAGACAAAGTGATCAATACAACTGTGTCCAACTCAACACGAGCCGTGTTAAGTGCCCATATCAGCCTATAAAATTGAATGCTTATCCACCACATTCAACACATTCAATAACGTTAAATCCACCTCCTTTCACCACCATAAATAAGGAAATTATCACATCTATCCAACCTTTGAAGATCAAGGAGATTAAGCTCTTGGAAGAAGTCATTAGCATCAAAGATTACTCATCCAAATTGGTTAGATTGTTCTATTTGATCATGTTTGTATATGTTTCTTTGATGTATAACATTATGCTTACTATTGGCTATACTTTCATAGTATCATCTTGGTTTGTAATATATCTTAATTAAGTTTAATATTATTGGTTAAATATGTGATCGGTTTATAATAATAAGTAAAGGTTATGTTGTCACACCCCCCTTCTAGGCCTAAGAGTATGATCACTAGTTGGTACCATGTTTGTAAATAAATCAGAGTTGCAGTTATTAGCGGAAGACTTTATAAAACATAAGGATCGATATTATAAATATTTACATTACAAAAGAACGAGTCGAAAGTCTCGTTTAGTAATTATTTGTTTATATGTTTTACAAAAAAATTATATTTCAATATTTAAACAAAATTATCCGAGCAATCGGATTCCTGAGCTTCTTCGTTTCCACAAGCTCTAATCTTGATTACCTGCAAAATGTTATAAAAATACGTCAGCAACGAATGCTGGTGAATATGCTGACGCAAAAATATTTTCTTTACTTAACTACCCCTCGAGACCACGTAAGCCTTGGCCCACCTTGGCTTAGGAATAATCATGTTAAACAATCATTAAAAACTCGAGTCTCTACACTAGGTCACCTCAGCAAAACACTGCAGCGTTTCGACGTACTTAGGTACCATAAATATACACAAGGTCATTCTCACTCGAACATACTTTGGTTTGGCCCATCGTAGCTGGAGGTCGTGACCAGGCGTGGTGCGATGTGCCCACCGCATACCACATATGTAAGGATCCAGACAAACGTATACCACAGCCTGAGGGCTAGGTTTATACTCTTATTTACAATGTTTTTAGAGACACGTAGACTCATGCAAAATTTTACACATAACACGTTTGTTTGTTTGAAAACAAGTTTGTAAAAGTGGGGCGTATTCACCTTTCAAATGGGATCGGCTTCCAACACCGTCCGTTGAGTCTTTCTTGCTATCTCGCACCTATAGTACGAGTATAACCTTTGTTAGTCGGATACATGATCCGTCTTAAGACCTTTAGTCTTATTTATCTCGATGAACCTTTAGTTCGATATCTCATTTTACTTTAAAACCTTTAGTTGAAAAGTAATATTAATAAACCTTTAGTTTATTCATAAAACCCGACGTTTCTTCTTCATTAAGAAACGTGTTTTTCTTTCTTTATTATTTAAGTATACTCATTACACTTAAATAATATATTTCATAACAAAGAATAATCTTATATACTTATATATATTCATATATATATATATATTATCTTTCTTTTTTTCATTTCCTTTGTTATATCTTTCTTTGTTTATCGAGAATAACATCGACTTGGGGTATTAAGCCTTTATAATATTTTATTATTATTTTGGTCGGGCATTATGCCTACCTTGCTTGGCTTAGAAATACCCTTTATACTCGGGCAACACTTCGACTCTATCCTTCTTATCAACACCCACTTGATCACCCTTTGACACGCTTATCGAGACACCAGCACGTACTTCGAGGTAGTTAACGGGACGTCGGGGCAACACCTTCTTCTTGTTTGGAATGTCGGCAGGGAGTGGTACGTATATCGGGATAATAGGCACGAAAAACAAGGTAACGGGGCACGGATTTCGAGAGGGATCGATGGCACGTATTTCGAGTTATAGAGAGAGTAGTGAGAGAGTAATATGTGTGTTTTGGGATGTAAGGGATGAAATCCCGTAGCCCTCCTATTTATAGCCAAAACTGGATCCCATCGCGGTACGCGATGGGTCACTTGGCAGGCCTATCGCGTACCGCGATATAGGCCTGCTGAGTCACACAGTAGACCTACCACGTGTGACACGTGGCAGGCACCGCGCCACGTGGCACACGTGTCACTGTGTGTTAGACACCCCATCCCGGTACGCGATGGGGCTCTCTTTTGATCCATCGCGTAGCACGATGGGTCAGGAATTTCAGATTTTACATTTCAGCCCTTGGAGTTTGGAAATTGACATAATTGGTCTATACTTTGGAATTTTGACATTTTTGGCCCGATATTTACGTGATGTTACATATGTCATAATTATAACTTGACGAGGAATGTTAAATTACTCTTAAAAGATACCACAAGTGCCGAGCTTGTCGATAAGCCGAGGAATTGCCACTCTTGTGAGGCCTTGGTAAATAAACTTTAAAAGAGACACCAAGTACCGAGCTTGATGGTAAGACGGAGAACTGCCATTCTTGTAAGGGTTTAGTTGAAAAAAAACATAAATCATAATATGAACATGGACCAAATGAAGTATTAGTAGTAATTGATCATTTTAAAATAGGAATGATTGACAATGTTATGAAAACGGATTATTGATGTTCTTCCATTAAAATCGGTTAATTATTTGTGAAGTGAGTGTGCAACATAACCAATTTTAAACAACTCTTGGATGGTTATCACATGAGTTCTATAATTGTCCAAGAGTTGTGTGGGTTAATACTTAGTAACTCAAGGTTGATCCTTTACACTTAGCTAATCCTAATTGGTAAGTACAATACAAAGGTTATATTCACTAAAATATCAAGGGCAATTCACTTAGTAATTTAAGGGATTGTCTCATCTTTAAAGTAAGTTATCTTATAAATACTTATTATAGACAACTTGATTACATAAAATGATGTTTTAGTGGAGATCATGAAGTTTTGCATACCTCTTTATTTAATTATCATGGAATAGCATGACTTAGTAATAAGGTGTTATTACCATATTTAATCACCATACCAAGCTCATATCACATGCTTACTAATTAATTGTTAAACCAATTTAAAAGGAGTTTAAACCAAGATGATGCACCTTTATCCTTGATCATCTCTTTATAAAATATAAAAACAAAATATTGTCTTTAAATTAGGCTTTTAAATTTCTTTTAAAACTTACTTATCAAACAAACACCACCATGATTTTTACTCCCGATTAAAATAAATACAACGATTTAGTAGTAAAAATCAAACAAGTGTGTCCTTGGATCGATACCTTTAAGAGAAAAAGAGGGTGAATTATGCGGTTAGATAATCGTCTATCGTGGGTCCTGGGGAATTAGATCAAAAGGCATACAAATATTAATTACAGACATTAATTATGGAATTCTTCTCTTACTTGTAAGAATATTGACTAAAGAACACAAAGCCAATGTTCAAATTCGTTTTAGAAGCTCACTGGGATCGTTGACTAGTGAGTTCGGCTCAACGTATGAGTTACTCGAGTTGAATTAGTCGATGTACCAAATCATCTAGATTTTGTATATGATCAAGCTACCAACAGCTCAAATTCGACGCTAACATGTTACGAGCAAGCTACCTATAGCTCAAACATATGTATAGCCAACAAGCTATAGTTTGAGACAGAGCTAAATTACACAGACCGACACAATTATAGTCCACAAACTATTTAAGCAACACTACTCTCAAATTAGTGTTGTAGTAACTGCTAGTCGCTGGTCAGTTGATGGGGTGGGGACTAGTGATTAATCGACGCCTAGTTGAGATTTTTACAACTATTCTTAAGTTTAAACTTAGTTATATATTTAACAAGACTTTAGCTATAATGAAATAAGAATTAATTACAAAAATGGTCTTCATGATTAGAACAAGTTCAAGACATCACCCTTTTTGCATCGTAAACCAGTGGCAGATGTACCTTAATACAAGGGGCAGCCTCTGCTACCCCTCAACTTCTCGTCGGTAGTGTAAAAAAATATTTTAGGGCGTATACGTGTTTCGTTACCCCTGAAAAAAATAACGTTACCCCTATGCGTTTTAAGCACAGCCGATTCAAAATTCAATCCAACTAAAGCCCAAACAAATGTGTAAAGCCGAAACCAATAAAACTCATTAACCTTTAAAATAAGACAAAATGGAAAAAAACGTCCTTTATGTTTGCACGGTTTTTCAATGGACGTCATTTGGCAAACTTAATGACAGAAAAAATCCTTTATTTTCAAAAAAACGTTGCACGGTTCGTTCTTTTCACTAACGAGGGTTAGTTTTTCTCGTTAAATCCAGTCATGTGCACCTCATGTGAGGGCAATTTAGTTTTTTTACCCCCTCAGGGGTTATTTGAGTAATTGATTTAAAATTTTGGGCTTTAAATAAATAAAACTTTTTTTCTTTTTAACCTTCATCTTCTTCCCCAAATATTCATAACCCACCATTAACACCACAACCAAAAACCAGTCACCACCCATCATCATCATCATCCCATTCAACCTCCCACCACCCTGTTCAAACTCTCTCTCCATCTCCATCTCACCACCAACTAAACAACCCCCATCACCTACCTAACCTAACACACCACCTTATTATCTTAGTCCTCTCCTAACACCACTGATCACCACCCCTACCCCACATATCAACGCAATCTCCTCACTAAACCGCCGTCACCACCACCGCTATGGCTGCCACATCAAGACAACCAACATGTCTCCTTCTCCCCCTATCCAACAATCCTTAAACAACAAAACCTTAATTTATAATTTTCCCCATATTTCATCTCCCAATTTCATCTTAGATTGATTTTCATTTGAAATTGATTATTAGAAACTTCATTCATTCTATCAATAATTGCTTTAATATTAAACGAACCTTTCTCAAAGTGGTTGATGAATGGAACCGTTTTCAGAGCGGTTGGTGGTGTTTGCCGCAAATTAATAGGAGACGATGTTGTTGTTGGAGATGACAGCGGTGGGGTAGTCGGTGATCGGAGAAGGGTAGAGCATTAAATGTCAATCTCCGACCATTACTCTCACCTGGAACAATCATATCTGAAACCCCATTATCATATCCAAAAAACCCTTTTTTAACCACTCATAGTTATCATATCTGAAACAGGTTGATATGGTGGAGAGACAAACGGTGATGGTTGCGGAGATGGTGGTGGTGGTAGCTGCCGGAGGGTAGAGGTTGGGGTAGGGGAATATAGTATTGGTTGCAAATATTGTGATTAACAGAGGTTGTAGGTGGGATTTGGGTTATTTAGCATTGGTTTTAGGCGGTGGTTGGTGGCAGTGATGGCAACCCGACGGTGGTGGTGGGCACAAAATGATGGTGTTTTGGCTCTTTGAACTCTTCACACAGGAGGATTGTTTAGAGAGAAAGATAATTTTAAAATTTAACATATATCATTTTTTATATTAAATACGGGGAAATGAATCACGGATTAGAAAAGTCACTATTGCCCTCAAATGAGGTTAATTTGGTCATATTTAGCAAGAAAAATTAACAAGGTTAGTGTCAAAGGACGTAACTTGATAGAATTTTTAAGCATAAAGGATGTTTTCTGCCATTTGTTTTTTCAAAGGACGTCCATTGAAAAAGCGTGCAAACATAAAGGACTAGTTTTGCCATTTTGTCTTAAAATAATATATATACACTTGTTGGATGATATTTTAGGCCTCACAAATGTTTTATCAAAACATCTTTAAAATAAAATCAAGACTTGTTCGAAGCGTCTAAGATGATAAGTGGGACAAACCGGGCATTGACTAAGACAAAACGGGTTTGACAAGATCTTGGCTAGAGTGACATCTTTTTGTGAAAAAACAAGATTAAGATGTTAGATATGATGGAAAGTTATGGTAATCAAGGAAACCGAAAGAATATCATTACTAATCAACATCATTTTGAGGTTGAAGTTTTTAATACCGTTTTGGATATGCAAATTCAAGAAGTTGGAATTAGATTTAGTGATGTCTCAACTAGTTTGATAGAAATGTGTCTGGTTTAAATACTTGTGATTCATTTTCTAAGTTTGACATATCGAAGATAGTGACATTTTCTAATATGTATCTGAATAACTTTAGTAATGAAGAAAGATGGTGTATTTCGGGTGATCTTGCGACCTTTTATCACACTTTAATTGAAGATGATAAATTAGCAAAATTGGGTGGAATGTGTGACATTGCTCGTGTAATGGTGGAAACCGGATAACACACCACTTTTCCTTTGGTTTGTCGTATATTGAAGCTAGCGTTGGTTTTAAAGGTTGCAACCGCAACCATTGAAAGATGTTTTTCTAAAACGAAGGACGGATTTGTGCAATCGAATGTGTGATGAGTATTTGAACAATGCTTTAATTTGTGTGGTCGAAGGGAAACTCTTGATAAAATAAAAGAAGATGATGTAATGACTTGATTTTAAGCTTTTAAAAACCGAATGGAGAATATGCAGCCTATGTGTTTAAATTTATATATTATCGTGTTTCTATTTTTGTTTAGTTTACAATGTATGAAACACGGTCAAATTTTTTTTTAAACGTTACCCCTGACATTTGGTTCTGGATCCACCACTGTCGTAAA